>NW_013953047.1:226398-228001 GCF_001266775.1 Austrofundulus limnaeus
GAACCCGTCCAGAAGACCTATACAATTTTTTTCTTTTTGATTTTTTACCTGGATTACTGAGATGCATCAGGACATCAGGGGAGAAAGTACACAACCCCGAGGGGAGCTGATACTGAGGGACCAGGTCTCTGAAACAGTTTTTCCCAGCGGCACGTACTGCCTCTGATCCGTCCGGAAGTCAGTGATCCACCTGCAGGTGGAGTCAGGTACGTTGGTTTGGAGCAGATCTGGCAGGACTGTGTTGAATGCAGAGCTAAAAATAGGATCCTCGCGTAGGTTCCTGGGGTGTCCAGATGCTGCAAAATGGAGTGAAGGGCCAGKTTAACAGCGTTATCTCTTCTGTAGGCGAACTACAGCGGGTCCAGCAGGGGGGCAGTGATGGTCTTTAGATGAGGGAGAACCAGGCGCTCAGATGACTTCATAGCTACAGACGTCAGAGCCACAGGCCTGTAGTCATTGAGGGCACTGATCTGTGGCTTCTTAGGAACAGGAATAATGGATTTGAAGCAGCCTAGCACAGGACACTGCTGCAGCAGATATAGACAAACCACTGAAGTGTTACAATTTGATTTAACATAAAAGAGTGACATCACCTTTCTTAGACCTGTCAGTGCGATAGAAATTATATCTAAATATGAAACTTTTCTCCATCTTTGACAGAAGAACATCAGCTCAGTCCATGTGAACTTTCATGTGATGAGTAAGAGTGTCATTTTGGTGAAAATATTTTCCACGTTTTACAAGATAATGGCTTCTCTCATGTGGATCTTCATATGATGATTGACATATTTTTTGTGGTAAAACCTTTTCCCACAAATTTGACAAGAAAATGGTTTCTCTCCTACGTGGATTCGCATGTGAGAATTTACATCTGGTTGACTTTTAAAACTCTTTCCACACCTTTCACAGGAAAATGGTTTCTCTCCTGTGTGGCTCAGCATGTGACGACTTACACATGACTGCCTTGTAAAACGTTTTCCACAAACTTTACAAGAAAAAGGCTTCTCKCCTGTGTGGGTTCTCTCGTGGTCGACTAAGTGACTATAAGCAGCGAACTTTTTCCCACAGGTGGGACAACAATACATCAGTTTACCGCAGTTCGGGTTCCAGACTCTGTGGACCTTCACATGTCGGATCTGCAGTGATTTCTCTAAAAACATTTCTCCACAGATTACACAAGGAAACAACCTCTCAGATGTTGCTGATTGGCCTACTTGGTTACCATGACGACCCTCTGTGTGATCCATCTTCTCATCTGACCTTGAATCCTGATCCTGGTCCTCAGGTCCAGCAGAACTCTGAGAGATGAGCTGCTCCTTGTCTGGTTCTGGTTCACTTTCTTCATATAAAACAGTCATCAGAACCGGATCAGTCTCCTGCTTCAGGTGGAGCTGATCTTCCTCCTGATTGGTGCTGAACTCCTCATCCTCTACTTTGATCTGTGGAGGTTCTGGTTCCTCCTGATCCTCAAATTGTGGAGGTTCTGGTTCCTCCTGGTCCTCAAACTGTGGAGGTTCTGGTTCCGCCTGGTCCTCAAACTGTGGAGGTTCTGGATCCTCCTGGTCCTCAAACTGTGGAGGTTCTGGTTCCTGGTCCTCAAACT
>NW_013953047.1:230098-231144 GCF_001266775.1 Austrofundulus limnaeus
CAAGTTTCACTTTTTAAATGGAATTACTGAAATAAATCTACTTTTTCATGATATTCTAATTTTATGACCAGCACCTGTAAATGTGTGCCGCCACCCCAAAGGAGACGAGGTGCTCTGTGTGTTCTGACCCACAACATGCTGCCAGCAGAGCTGCTAAGCAGGAGACGACGAAACAGGTATGTTTTCAATTTATTTAGCTCAGCAACCATTAAGTCCAAAAAGGCGCATGTTTTATGCAGTTGGTTTGGTTCGAGTCTGGTCTGTATTCACGCCAGAAGAGAAYTGCACCAGAGTTAGTTTGGAAGCGGACAAAGACCAGCTCAAAAAGCGGGTCTCAGTCCATTTGTTTGATCCGATGCAAACCAGAGTGGACCAAATGTGTCAGGTAGGGATGGGCGATGTTATCGTGTGTGATATACCATCAAACACATTTAACATGGTAATTATTTGTCATCTCGCTATAAAAACGATAAAACCCCGCCGTGTGCTGCCAAGCTTTACATCCCTCCCCGCCACGTAGCTTCGTTTGTTTACTCAGAGCGGACGTCGACRTGCAGAGCATGTRCTAAAGTATTGAAACTAAAAAGCTATCGTAATGACTCTCAACACGCAAAAAAACAGTCATAGTCATCTAAAAACTCTGTAGAGTTCAACAGTTAGAAAAACAAGCGGACGGGGCAGCTTCAACTCGCTGAACCCACAGAAAAACACTCCTCTGTCTTCTCTCTGTCCCAGCAGCCACAGGCAGCGTGGCTCCTCTCTCTCCACTCACTCAACTAGCCCCTCCCACCCCTGAACATTAACCCTTTAGGAACAGATATTGTAGCTTTATCTCCCAGAGCAGCAAAACTAATTATTTTCAGTGATTAATAAAACATCTTTTCTTATGGTTTTATTTTTTATTATTATATTACTGATAGTTCACAAGGGTTTGAGTTCTTCTGAGGTTTGACAAAAATAATTATTAGTACAAAGAGATGTGATCTGAAGATTTATCATATCAACCATAGTCCATTATTATTGATAATTTTTGCTGTGAATAAATA
>NW_013953047.1:231977-233781 GCF_001266775.1 Austrofundulus limnaeus
ACTTTAAAGAGTTTTAAGAAGTCAGTTAAGACCCACAATATTGTGAAACCCTCTGTTAAATAGTTGTCCCAAACCTGTGTTGCACATTTGGGTACACACACACACGCACGCACACACACACACACACACACACACACACTTGCAAACTACTACTGTAGCAGTATCCCACACTGTTCAGTTATTTGTTTTTTTTAATGACATGTTAGTTTTAACTAATATGATTTTGGTCTGTGGGAGGAATAAACTCCCAGTAAAAATAACATCCTGTTCTATAAACCAGAACAGGAGAAAAGTCATCTGCAGCTTCAGAAGTGGCAGCTGAGACTATTTATTTATTTCATAAAAACATCAAAATCCATTAAAAAATCCAAGTAAATCTATTATTGAATGAACAGGGGGCAAAAAGAAGGAAAAAAACTCATATCTGCCCCTAATGAAAAACAACTTACTCCAAGCACTAACATCATGACATCTGTTATAAACTTTGACCTGTAGCCCTGCTTTACAAATATCTGGGTTATCCCTTTATTTCACATGGCTCTGATGCTGATCCAGCTGTTTGCAAGTGATGTGCTGAACGTGCAGCATGTCCTCGTGAGAAAAGTTTTTTTAAAATTTTTAACAATGGTAAAAACATCATTGGTGCGTGCAACAGGTGGAAAGGTTTGGTCTGAGCTGGGGTCTCGTGTCACCCTGTGCTGATAGGTGATTGACAGGAGCGCTCGGCTCTGAACGCAGCGTGCACGTGTGCAGGACTCCCAACGCAGGAATAAAAACACAAAAATAGGAAGAGACGGATCTTTTTAGGCAAAGTGAATCCGAACGGGTCTGTCCAGCAGGAGAGACAAACAATGAGCTGCACATTCGTTCTTGTGTGTGTGCGCATTTGTGCGTGTGTGTTGTAGTGTGAGAAATGCAAAGTGTGCCGTGTGCACACCCTAAAATGTATGTGTCTCACGGTCAATGTGTGAGACTTAATCCTGAGTCAGAGAATCCTGAAATGTGTATAAAATTAAATATTTTTGACATGTCTCAATGAAGGTAAAAGTATGTTTTTACATGGGAATATTATTATTTGAGTGATGTGATACTGAACATGTAAAATAAACCTAATTTCTAGTAGAACTTTAACCACTAACTCTAACTTATTAACCAATGCACACCTCTCTCAACACCAAACGCCAACTCAAAACCCACAAAGGGCCACCAGAACCCCCTTTATGTGGTTGTGACACTCGAAATGAAACGGTGACATGTCCCACTGAATTCAAGGGCTCGTTTGTCATCAGTCACATGATTTTTACAGTAATGACACACGCCTGGCCCTTGGGCTCCGAGGCATCGCTTCATATGTTCCATCACTACTTGAGGCCCCTGGTCTGGTGTCCAGATGTATAAAAACTGATGAAAATTGCCTTTATTCAAGTTTCACAACTCTCTAACTTGATTTTAAATATTATACAATAAGTGTAGTGTAATCTAGTCCAGGTTTGAAGAGACTAAGTGTTTTGGTTTTGAAGCTGGACCAGGTCTAGTGTGGTCCAGACACATAAAAATGTCTGTAACCACCCTTTTATAAGTTTTATAAATCATATAAAGGTTTCCTGAGTTCTTCCTTAGTTCWGCTGCTATAGGCTCAGACTGCTGGAGGACAAACTGTCCACATGTCCTCACTCTGCTGCTGTCTTTAGTCTCTCTCCTCTACATGTTTCTTCTCATTATTTCTATCAATAACGTGTTTTCTTTGTGTCTCTTCCAGAGGAAAATAGACCTGGACCAGTTCTTCTGTGACTCTTTCCTGTCC
>NW_013953047.1:235992-240551 GCF_001266775.1 Austrofundulus limnaeus
TTAGTAATGACAGTAATCTCACATTTATTTATGTGTTGAAGAGATCCAGTTAGAAAATCCCAAATCATTTTATCAATCCAAATTCATTTAGTACATCTGCTTAAATCATCCCATTTTAAGGCAATGTTTGATATCTGATTTTTATTCTCATTAGCCTAAAAATTAATCAAATGGGCCCTTGTGGGTTGTGAAGGTGTTGGGTCAGTATCTCCTTCTCTGACCACAACATAAAGCAGATATTTGAATTTTTATTTGTGTATTATATATTTGAATTAACTTCAGATACATTATATTTGTAWACAACTAGTTGTAATATAGGTGAAAAAAACATACCAGTCAGTTTCCTGGCTGAGAGTCTTCCTCTGCTGCGTCCTGCCTCTMCCCGTTACTCCTGCTCAGTCGCTCGGCCAGCTGGAACCAGTAACCCCCCTCCTCCCACCCACCACCTGTTCCTCAGCACCACTACTTTTCTCTGAGCTGGAACAGGCTGATGATTCCACCACAGTTCAACCGCTTCCACCGTGAGTGTACAGCTGTTATTGATATTAGCTATGCGCTTAGCGTTCCACCGCTGACGTCACAACATGGCGTCTCTGTTTAATTCAACTCCTCAGTGGAGCTGTTTAAAACATTGGATATTTACACAAAAATATGCCTATTTGACTTATAAACTCACAGAACCATCTATTTTAACATGTACACTTTTAATCCAAAAATTACATAAAGTTAAACCGTGTCATCAGCCCTTTTAAAGAAAAATGAAATACAACAGGTCAGATGAGGACAAAAGACAAAACATCATATTATAGCAACGAAGTATGATACACAATGGTGTTTATAAAAAAAAAAACTTCTACAAGCAAGAGTACATTTATTAGCCAGAGGAGTAAGTAAGTTTAGAGGCAAAGAGTCCGAAGAATCCAGCCTCCCAAAAGAAAAACCCGTAGTTCAGCCATTAGTTCAGAATATTGGTGTTGAATCGTTCATTCTGCCAGCTCCAGAYTGACCTTCAGRAACTCAGATTAAACTGAGTGAGAGAGGGGAGAGGTGGGGGAGGAGCCACAGTCAATGTAAACATCCTGGAGAAATTAGATCCACAGCCTCAAGGTCAACGTGGGTGGGGAGAGACAATCTGTAATCAGTTGTTTGGGAACAGAAGAAAATGTTTTTGGCCAGGCAGACAATAACAATTTTCCACCTGCCTTAATGTCCGCTGGTACATCTCAAGGTGGCGAATCCATTCAGACAAATAATGTGGACAATTCCACCGAGCTCTCAGCTTCTCCAAAATTAATTCAATCTCGCCAGCAAAGTCCAGGAACCATAGCCGGCCCGCGACCCTCAGGAGAACCGCTTGTAGACCGAATCTAGCTCACTCAAGGCTAAAGTCCAAGTGCTGAAAGAACGGCAATCCTTCATATTGGTCAGACAGCCAGAAAATGGCCTGAATAGCCACAGACATTGTTTAATAGAACACCAGGAGACCACCAAGCCAATCTGTAGTATCCAGTGATCRGAATCCAAATATACATCCAGAACAGAGGTCCAACCTTTGAYATGTCCTCCATGGAAGAAAACTCTTCCAAAAATTTATTAAAAGACCAGCTAACCAAATCCATAAAATAAAACCATAATTTTCGGGTTTGGATAGAGAGAGAGAAGGAAAAAAAGTCTTACTCCTCCGAGAGCAGGAACAAAAAAGAGGTTTTCAACAGGAAATACAGTACATCACACAACTCTGTGCATACCGCCCATATAAGAGATGTGACAAAATAGGTCAATGGACCACATGCAAAAACATGTTTCTATTCTTATCCTAAAATTCTCTTACTTTTGTTTGTATGAAGGGTTCGCACAAACGTCATGTCAAATTCAACGAACTGTTCTATGTTCAGGAAAAGTGTGTAAATGAGCTGCGTAAACATGATTAATGCGTATCAGGTGCACGAGGAGAGATTAGCATAATCTACCACCCCAAAAATACCACATAAGGCTACGTTTCCTGCCCCACAAACCAGGAAGTGTCCATTCATAAATGACATTACAAAGTAAAAAAGAACTTTACGAGTTTGGAGATTGAAGGCCTGCTCTCTGAGATCCAGAAAAAAAAAAATCTGTCATTTTTAGCAGCGTCAGACCTGCTAAAGCCAAGGAATGAAATGACGACTGCTGTTAATGCCGTACCTCCTGTGGGTCGTATACAGACACAGAAATAAAAATCTAAMCCACATTCATCTCTCTCTAGTCCTGCTCCGTGTTTTATTTGGTCAAATATTTTTAATTTAAGTGTACCACCTCTGTCAGTGCGCCCAAGGGAAACTGTGGCTRCAGTGTAGTTTGCCATCATCAGTGTGTGAATGGGTGAATGTCTCTAAGTGTAAAGCGCTTTGGGGTCTGGAGGAACTTGATAAAGCGCTCTATAAGTTCAGTCCATTTAAGTGTAAACAACTGTGTTACATAGTTTTCATTTATTCAGAAGAGCAGTCGCGCACCGCTACACCCCCACTGGGCGCCCGGCTGTCCCCCCCCCCCACAAACCGTCGCAAGTGTCAGATGTGGTTCTGAAAAAAAAAAAAAACATTTTAAAATGTCTCCAAACTGCAATTAATGCATAATTTAAGTTGGTTTTTAGTTTGAGATCTTCATATAAACATTGTAGTGTTATACAACAGCATTAAAAGCCAATTTTATTTAATCTAACCAATTTATGTCGTTAGTTACATTTAAAATCTAATTCCAATTCCAACAGAATAANATCATTCTGCCTGCATTTATGGTGTGTTTTAGTTCAAAAACAACTCTGGTTACTTTTTTAAAAGTTGAGGGACGTTACATTAGTTACGTTAGCTAGTAGTTGTGCTGCTGATTAGCGCTATTTTTAGAACAGGCACGGTCACACCAGGTCTGTGTTGGTGATTCTTGCTGTATCAGAGTAATTACTGAGAAGGTAAACATGCTGTAGCTTCACCACAAGAACCCGTGGTTTTGGTTTTTCAAAATAAAGTATATCTTAACTTTTCGTTGATGATTAAATAGGGTTTCAAAGTCTGATTAAGGTTAGTATAAGAGCGCAAATATATGATATGCTTTACATTGTTTTAGCCTAATATAAGCCTATTATTAAAAAAATAATTTAAAAACCTTTATTCTGAAGGTGTGGCAGCTATGATCTTTGCCGTGGCGGTGCGCCACGATCAATTACATGTAGGGGAAACCCTGAAGTTGTTATCGAAAGGTAATGTTAGCACTGAATGTCAACCCGAAGTAAATATACGGCAAGCCAGAAGTGACAAAATATAGAAATGCGCCTCAGACGCGTGTACAAGACAGATCAATTCAGGTGAATTTATATTATTTTAAATTTGGCCTTGTGGGTAAATTAATCAGCTGGCTAAGATTAATAGAGTCACAGAAAGATTTAAATTAATCCAAAACTGCATTTAGCCAGTCCCAAAGGAAGTCTCCCACAAATAAGAGTTCATTATAATTTAAGTTAGCCAAAAGATGATTTAAAGATGACCATGACTCTTTGGTGGCAGGAGGTCTTAAGCACCCAAAAACAGTTATAGGCAGAGACTTTGCTTTTTCCACATTCAAGGCCCAAAATTACATTTGATTGCATTTAGACAGACAAAMCACTGAAGTGTTACAATTTGATTTAACAGGAAAAAGTGACACCATCTTTCTTAGACCTGTCAATGCGATAGAAATTATATCTAAATATGAAACTTTTCTCCACATTCTGAATATTTTATTCTTCTCCTGGCTGCAAAACCTCTTCTAGATCATTTGGTGAAACTTTTCTCCACCTGTGACAGAAAAACATCAGCTCAGCCTGTGTGAACTTTCATGTGACGAGTAAGGTGAGTATTTCGGTTAAAACATTTTCCACATGTTTTACAAGAAAATGGCTTCTCTCCTGTGTGGATCTTCATGTGACAATTAACATATTTTTTGTCGTTAAAACTTTTTCCACATATTTGACAAGAAAATGGTTTTTCTCCTGTGTGGATTCGCATGTGAAGATTTATATATGACTGATATCTAAAACGTTTTCCACAAGTTTTACAGGAAAAAGGTTTCTCTCCTGTGTGGATAAGCATGTGATATTTTATATGCGATTGACGATGAAAGCGTTTTCCACAACTTTTACAAGAAAATGGTTTCTCTCCTGTGTGGATCCACATGTGATTTTTCACATCAGATTGATGTTTAAAACATTTTCCACAAATTTTACAAGAAAATGGTTTCTCTCCTGTGTGGATCCGCATGTGACGATTCATATCTGATTTATATTGAAAGCCTTTTCCACAGGTCTTACAAGAAAATGGTTTCTCTCCTGTGTGGATCCGCATGTGACGATTCATATCTGATTTATATTGAAAGCCTTTTCCACAGGTCTTACAAGAAAATGGTTTCTCTCCTGTGTGGATCCGCATGTGACGATTCACATCTGATTGATTTTGAAAGCCTTTTCCACAAGTTTTACAAGAAAATGGTTTCTCTCCTGTGTGGATCCGCATGTGACGATTCACATCTGATTGATTTTGAAAGCCTTT
>NW_013953047.1:240561-242661 GCF_001266775.1 Austrofundulus limnaeus
GAATAAACTATTGTCAACATAATTATGGAGTGTAATTTATTTTCAACTCAAAATATCTTCAAACTAATGAAATATTAAGTTATGAGAAAAATCCTTCTGGATAACAGCAGACTGACTGCTGGTAAAATATACCACAGGTCTGGACCACTCGTGATATTTGTTCTAATCTGAAAAAAATCTTATAATATGAGAAAATTGGTGAATGCCACAAGTTCTCCTAAAACATTCGTACGCACAACTTAAGAACAAATCTGTTCGTAGCAACGGTTCTTGCATGAGGCCCATTGTTCATAAAAAGGAAAATGTTTTTATCTTTTTGTATCTTATTAAGAGTCCTGGCCAAAAGGCAGCAAAAAATATACATTTACACATAGTTACACAATTAAAATGCCATGCACACAATTATTAAAAACACAAATCCTGGTGAAAAGCTTGCTCCTGAAATATTTTAAAATTCCTTTTACTAATAATGCGTGGTTTGCATTACATAAATTTACTGTTCCTGGATGTAGCAACAACACAACCATCACTCCAATCTTTGCATTTCCCAAGGATGAGTATTTATGAGGAGAATTTGTTAGAATCAAATTAATCCAGGTGGATTTATATTATTCTAGATTTGGCCTTGTGGGTAAATTGAGCAGCTGGCTAAGATTACTAGAGTCACAGAAAGACTTAAATTCATCCAAAACTGCATTTAGCCAGTCCCAAATGAAGTCTCCTGCGAATAAGGGCTCATTATAATTTGTTAGACAAAAGAGATTTAAAGAKGACCATGCCTCTTTGGTGGCAGGAGGTCTAAAGCACCCAACAACAGTTATAGGCAGACACTTTGCTTTTGCCACATTCAAGGTCAATAATTACATTTGATTGCATTTAGACAGACAAACCACTGAAGTGTTACAATTTGATTTAACATAAAAGAGTGACACCACCTTTATTAGGCCTGCCAGTATGTTAGAAATTATATCTAAAAATGTAACTTTTCTCCACATTCTAAACGTTTCATTCTTCTCCTGGCTGTAAAACCCCTTCTAGATCGTTTGGGGAAACTTTTCTCCACCTGTGACAGAAGAACATCAGCTCAGTCCGCGTGAAGTTTCATGTGACGAGTAAGGTGATTATTTCGGTAAAAACATTTTCCACATAATTTACAAGAAAACGGCCTCTCTCCTGTGTGGATCTTCATGTGATACTTAGCATATTTTTTGTCGCTAAAACTTTTGCCACACGTTTGACAAGAAAATGGTTTTTCTCCTGTGTGGTTTCGCATGTGAAGACTTAGAGATGAATGATATTTAAAATGTTTTCCACAAGTTTTACAGGAAAAAGGTTTCTCTCCATTGTGGCTACGCATGTGATAGTTCACATCTGCTTGACGATGAAAGCGTTTTCCACATGTTTGACAAGAAAAACGTTTCTCTCCTGTGTGGATTCGCAAGTGAACACTTAGAGATGACTGATATTTGAAATATTTTCCACAAGTTTTACAAGAAAAAGGTTTCTCTCCTGTGTGGCTACGCATGTGATATTTCACATCTGCTTGACGATGAAAGCATTTTCCACAAGTTTTACAAGAAAATGGTTTCTCTTCTGTGTGGATCCGCATGTGACTTTTCACATCGGACTGATGTTTAAAACATTTTCCGCAACTTTTACAAGAAAATGGTTTCTCTCCTGTGTGAATCCGCATGTGACTTTTCACATCGAATTGATGTTTAAAACATTTTCCACAAGTTTTACAAGAAAATGGTTTCTCTCCTGTGTGGATCCTTGTGTGACGATTTACAGATGACTGTTTTAAAAAGTGTTTCCCACAAATTTTACAAGAAAATGGTTTTTCACCTGTGTGAGTCCTCATGTGGATGACTAAGACACTATATTTACAGAACTTTTTCCCACAGGTGGGACAACAAAACATCAGTTTGTCAGAGTCCTCGTTCCGGACTCTGTGGACCTTCACATGACAGAACTGCAGTGATTTCTTTGAAAACATTTCTCCACAGATTAGACAAGAAAACCTCTCAGATGTTGCTGATTGGCCTGCTTGGTTACCATGACGACCCTCTGTGTGATCCATCTTCTCATCTGACCCTGAAT
>NW_013953047.1:243352-244956 GCF_001266775.1 Austrofundulus limnaeus
TCAAACTGTGCTCTTGGTCTTCAAACTGTGGAAGTTCTGGTTCCTCTTGGTCCTCAAACTGTGGAAGTTCTGGTTCCTCTTGGTCCTCAAACTGTGGAAGTTCTGGTTCCTCTTGGTCCTCAAACTGTGGAGGTTCTGGTTCCTCGTGGTCTTTAAATTGTGGAGGCTCTGGTCCCTCCTGGTCCAGGCTGGAGTTCCTCTCCTGCTTGCAGAGCTTCTTGTGGACCGGTTCCTGTTGGAGGTCTGAAAGGACAAAAAGACAAAACAAGGAGATTAAATATGAAACAGAAATGTTCAGACAGTCAGGATCTTGTTGGTTTTTAACTTCAGAAACAAACAAAAGACTCAAAAACTCAGAGCTGAAGAGAAATCTTTTCTTTCTTTCTTCTACTTTGAGACTTCAAACTTTCCTTTTTGATAAATTAGTTTCCACGAAGCTGAAGTTAGTCTCTAGAAAATGGCTAAAAGGTGATTCCACCTAATTTTTCACTACCTTGAGCATCTTTAATCTGCTGTAGTTTAAAAACTAAAAACTTGGACTAGATTAACCTGTATTTATACAAGAATTTAAAAAAAAAAGTTTTGGATTGATGAAACCTTTGATTTCTGAAACTTCAATAAAGTTAGTTTTTATCACATTTTATGCTTCTGAACAATATTGGACCTGGAGCCTCGTGTTTCAATGGTGCGTACGCACAAAAACTTTGCGTCACCATTTCATGCGTAAAACTCCAGATGTATCAGAACTGAAATGAACGTGGAAATGTGCGCAGCCCAGGCCAACTCCAGGGCTGGCGTACACGTTTCTGGTTCCACTGGAGACACTTAGATGTGATTCTGAGAAACTGTTCATGATGTGAAAATGATCATTGTTCACACCAGACGCACATGATTAACAATTACACCCACATGGATGCAGTTAAATAAAAGATGCGCAAAGTTGTGCCAAAAGTACATTTACCAGGAACGGATTCAGCCTTACTGGAGGATAAATAAATAGTGTAACACACAGAGTTTGTATTTATACACAGAATTTTCTGATCCACGATGACGACTGGCTCATCAGCCGTTTTCAGGAATAATCCTTTTGCAGTTTGGTCCTGCAACTAGGGCTGAAACGATTCCTCGAATAATTTGAGTAACTCGATTACTAAAAATCCAACGCACTTTTGCCGGCCAGAATGTTATTTGAGTTACACAATGCTACGACGTTAGCGCTTCTGCTAGCGGTTACACTATTGACACGTGTTATGCTAAGTACTATTTTTAGCAATGGAAGGAGACAAAGAGTCCTGAAACGAGGCGCTCAGAAAAYGACAGAAACTATGAAAAGTGTGGGATAATTTAAACAGAAAAGAAKACTGAGGGGAACTCGCTGCACRTCCTCAATGTTTCTGCACCAAAACAAAAACAGCTGMTGCATGTAYGTGTYCRGAGTTAACAACAGGTATTTGTTCACGTTCCCTTTCTRACTAATCATAGTTTCTACCTGGCAGAGTATGATTTAACAGTGTGGAAGTTCTGTGATCAAAACAACCTTTAAGTTTGCAGCAACAGATTGAAAGCATGAGCTGAAACACATTTATCTGTTGGTGCTTCTATCT
>NW_013953047.1:245026-247613 GCF_001266775.1 Austrofundulus limnaeus
GTACACGTTTCTGGTTCCACTGGAGACACTTAGATGTGATTCTGAGAAACTGTTCATGATGTGAAAATGATCATTGTTCACACCAGACGCACATGATTAACAATTACACTCACATGGATGCAGTTAGAAAAAGGACACACAAAGTTGTGCCAAAAGTACATTTACCAGGAACGGATTCAGCCTTACTGGAGGATATAATAAATAGTGTAACACACAGAGTGTGTATTTATACACAGAATTTTCTGATCCACGATGACGAGTGGCTCATCAGCCATTTCCAGGAATAATCCTTTTGCAGTTTGGTACTGCAACTRGGGCTGAAACGATTCCTCRAATAATTTGAGTAACTCGATTACTAAAAATCCTGGAGGTAAATTATCTGCATTGAAGCTTCATAAAAAATAGATCCTGTTAAAATTAGCGCACTTTTGCTGGCCGGAATGTTATTCGAGTTACACAACGCAACAACGTTAGTGCTTCTGCTAGCGATTACACTACTGACACGTGTTATGCTAAGTATTATTTTTAGCAATGGAAGGAGACAAAGAGTCCTGAAACGAGGTGCTCAGAAAACGACAGAAACTATGAAAAGTGTGGGATAATTTAAAACTAAACAGAAAAGAAGACTAAGAGCAATTAGCTGCACATCCTCGATGTATCTGCACCGAAACAAAAACAGCTGATGGATGTACGTGTTCGGAGTAAACAACAGGTATTTGTTCACGTTCCCCTTCTRACTAATCATAGTTTCTACCTGGCAGAGTATGATTTAACAGAGTGGAAGTTCTGTGATCAAAACAACCTTTAAGTTTGCAGCAACAGATTGAAAGCATGAGCTGAAACACATTTATCTGTTGGTGCTTCTATCTTAAACGAGATACCTGGAGTGAWTATTTCAAGTTAAAATGTATTTATAGAAAATAGGATTTGTTTCCTTTATGCTGCTGCTGCTTTTTATGATGTTGAAACCTGACAGAATAATCAACAGATTAATCGATGACTAAAATAATCTTTATCTGCCGCCCTRACTGTGGCGCTGGGAGGTTAGGGTTCTGGGAGCGTGACACAGCGAGGAGTCGTGCGCTGCGTGTGAAGTAGCAGTGATTGAACTGGGAATCCACAGGGGCTTTCCAGTGGGAGCTGACAGGCCRATCAGGAATGTGCCGGTCCAGTCCACCCTGACCCGGGTCACGTCCAGTGAAACAGCCTCATATGGTTCTAAAAATTAAAATCATCAACAACACGTCATGAAAACTCTCCACTCAGGCACAAAGACTTGATTCTACATATTAACTATTAAATAAACAAAGACCCCTGTTCTACCAAACATCTGAGTTCCTCTGTGTTTACAGTCATTATGGTAATAAACACGTGATCAAAGTTRAAGGGACAATACCATGTAAAATCAACGATTTTGAGTTTTATATCATGTTATAATGTTATCCTCTTATCAAGTCTTGATTTGACTTAGGGCTGGGTGATATGGCAAAAAAAATTATCACAATTTTTTCATATCTGATCACGATTATCACGATTTTTTATATTGTTTTTAAAACAACTAGTTTTAAATCATATGTACTGAAAACTGAAGAAAGTACAGATTAGCTAATTGTTTAAACATTTTATTAACAAAAAATTAAACAAAACCAATAAGATGAACATGGAAACATAAAAAAAGTTTCACTCAGTGATATAGGAAAATAAAAAAAAAACACTCAGTGAACTAGTTTAGAGTTCTTTGGACGAATGCAAGATCCAAAATAAACAAACTGCCCCCTTGGGAATGAGGATGCCTTAAAATGTAGACATTATTATTTTCAAGTTATGAAGCTACAWACACTGTTAACATAACATCATTGCTACTTTGCTTGCAAATGTGCATCATCTTAAAGAACAATACAGATTAGCTACTTTCAATCTAAAATATAACACAATACAAAACATATTTATACAAACTTGTAATATAATAACAATTTCATTATTGTTTATATAAATTTAGGAAATACATCGAGAATTAAAAATAAAAAAATCTACAAAACTCCAACAGTAAAATCATTAACATATTTTCTAATATTGTTCATGATTAGCTATTATTAAATGTTATCAGGGCACAGCTAAAAACCTGATGTGGTGTCAGATGTAGTGAATAGTGAAATAATAAAAMATGTGGGCAGTAACGTGTTATTTTTAAAGCTAAAAAGGAATAWGGAACAGCTTTCTTGTTATTTACTTACCTATAGTTGAGTGCAGCCGGTGACAGAAACACTGCAGCCGAGTCCAGCCTTTGAGAGCAACAGCTTTTACTACATTGGCTCCATTATCTGTTGTGATGCACAYCTGTCGGTCTTCGCTTAGGCCCCATGATCCCAGTGCATCCTCCAGCCCCGACTGATTATTTAGGCAGTGTGATCCTCCAGAAAATACACTGTCTGCAAGCATGTGCTTTGAARAGCCCACTCCTCATCAACATAATGAGGCTCAGATTTGGCTCAGATGTGAGACTAGACCAAAGGTCAGTGGTAGTTGRAAAGTATTTAACATCTTTAAGCTTAGTCTCCAGCTGTCCTCTGCATTCGTCATACAGCTG
>NW_013953047.1:247727-251352 GCF_001266775.1 Austrofundulus limnaeus
CAGGAAAGTTGACATTTTAAACCTTAATAAAAAATCGATACAGGGCTTTAGAATATCGATACAGTATCGGGAAATGAAATATTGCGATATTTCAGTGTATCGATATTTTCTTACACCCCTATTTCAAATATTCTATTAGTTTAAAATTTTCTAGTCCTGGGCCCGTATTTATCAAACTTCTTAAAGTTATTCTTAAGAATGCTGCTGAGTGGACTTAAGTGTAAAATAATAGTTAAAAGCTGAGAGTAAAAGTCAGTTATCAAGCGTCTTAGTCTTACTTTAAGTGAAGTGTAGGAGTAATTCTGTCAGTCTTAGAGCTGATTTGTGACACCTGGCTGTGCTGCAAAGCTGATCCTGGATGACGTCGTTAAGAAAAACACCAGCATGGACCAATCACTGCCTCGGATTTCATGTTCAAGGATATTGTTGGAGAAATGTCAAGATAAGCAGGGGTAGACATAAGGAAATTTTTCAGTTTGTCGTTGACAAAACCTGGTTGTCCAAAAGAATCTCAAGTAAATTGTAATTTAACAAGTATACTGTTCTGTAGAAGAAGTTTATTATACTGTATGCAATTGTTCTCAGTTAGCCAGGTTGACAGGAGCTGCATGAATAAAATTTCCTCGTTCTCTTCTTTGAAATAGAGTTCAACATTCACAAGCTTCTTTCTGCTCATAGGTCAAACATTTTCACTTAAATAGGAGTATACTGTGTACATGACCTTATTAAAAGTTACAGTTTACAGTTCTGTTCGGATTTACCAAGTTTTTTTCTCCCATTCATTTTTACAATGACAAACACCCGCGGCAGAGAACTTTAATCAAGGTCTTTTTGTTTGGTTGTCCACCGGACAACCAGGAGACAGGATCTGGTTGACCGAAACGAAAATAGGTTGTCTCGGACAACCTAAACAATGGTTGTGCCTACCCCTGATAAGACTGTCAACACACTAATGTTATGTTGTCCTGATTGTCTGTAAATGACATAAAATATACTCATTTGCATCATGAATACAGACGAAAATCTCAGATATTTTTTCATCAAAAACTCAGCAGCTTTAAAGTTTTTTGTGTGCCTCAGAGCCTGAAGTCATGTTGAGCTGCTCCCTTCTTCTTGAGAGAAATATCAGACTTAAGTCCCTTCTTCGCAGATGACACTACAGTCATCGGACTCATCCATGGCACCCCCCTGCACTGCTGCCCCTCACAACCTTCAAAAGCCCCGTGTCTACAGTAGAGTCCTTCAGGTTCCTGGGAACCACCATCTCATATGACCTGAAGTGGGAGCTCAACACCTCCACCATCCTTAAAAAGGCCCAGCAGAGACTGTACTTCCTACGCCAGCTGAGGAAGTTGGACCTACCTCAGTTCCAACTCCTCCCGTCTGGCAGACGCTACACAACTGTTCACTGTCAGACACAAGAACAGTTTCTACCCCCAGACCATCACCATCATCAGCAGTTGATCATCAGACATCCATCAGCTAGATCCTAGACTCCACACTGTAGAGAACTCTCTATCACTCTYATCATACATTACTGCACCTTATTCATAATCATCTACCTCTACAATGCTGCTGTCGTACTAATATTTAATATTCACTTTGAATACTGCGGTCATATTGCTTTGTGTGAATAACACCGTAAAGCACACCGCACAGATATATCCTGCTATAGTGAAGTATAACGTGTATCTTTCTGTATATTGTGTATGTTAAAAGCCCATCATTACCCATGATGCATCGGTTCCCTTGTTGCTGTTCCCGCTCTTAGTTGGTGTGATGCAGCACCGTGTGAGCAGCAACCACAGAGAAGGAATTGACACCCACAGTCAATCCTTCAATAATATTGTGTATATGAGTGCTGTGTRCGTTCCTACGATGTAAGTGGATTATTTTGCATGAAAGTTGTGTTTTTTTCTGTTATTAGTTCAAGGGGGTTTGAAACTGTCCTTGTGTTATTTGTATTATGAAGTAAATGCTCTCAACGGTGCTCAACACATGTCCCCAAAGTAGTTAACACTTAAGATATATTTGGTCAAAAATATTGAAATTATTGTTAAATTTACTGCTTATCTAGTTATTTCTGGCACTTTGTCARGTTTATGTTATTGATAATTCATTGGTGGTGTTAGAGCTCCATCTATTGGATTCTTTGGTATTGCAGGCCAAAACTGCACAGTGCATTTATGTGTATACCAACATGTCTATACATTTTTTATTGTCTTTTATTTCAGATAACCACACGTGCACACTTGCAAATCTACACAAACCTGAACCACCACATCATCTCTTCTGTACCTGCTACTACTCCTTCCTCAATAAATGTTCTGAACGGCACCACTGGAGTGGACTTATCCTTCTGACCGAGGAAGACTCAACTGATAATCAATCTGCAATTAGCGCATGCCAGATGCACACAAGTCACATACATTGTACTATGTGTAAATAATATGTAAAGTACCTGTATAGTGCTAATACTAGAGAGACACAAACAGCTGGAAACAAATTCCTTGTGTGTCAACATAATAAACCTGATTCTGATTCTCCTCCTCCATTCCACCCCCGCTTCGCACACACAACTCTGCTCCGTCACTAACAGCTTGGTCCGAGAGGACAGCCCCACCCCCGCGCTCTCCATCATTGTATCGCGTGATTGTTACGAAAAAGTTCAATCCCACTGTAAAAACACAAATATCCACCTTTTATTCCAACATTATACGCAGTTTTATTTTCATTTTTACCTTTGGTTTCTTTTGTATTTCTGATTAAACCTGTTTTCCACCTTATAACAGAGAATAACAGTCAGGTGGGGAGGAGGACAGCTGWRATCTCTGTCTTCAGTYCAKCTCAGACMYCTAGTGGWAACTCTGAACCACTGAAGAGTCCTCTGGATCAGTCTGAACTTTTCTTCAGAGTAAGACTGATTCTTAGACTGAAGAATTTTCATAACTGGCACTTACACTTCARTCTGAGAGTAGGAGCAAATCTAAGACATTTTCAGCACTTAACTCTAAAAAATCCACTCTAAGAAGTTTGATAAATATGAGCCCTGATCTGGACAGTCTAGGTGTTGTAGTCTTTGGAGCTGGACCAGGTCTAGTGTGGCCCAGCTCCCTAAAATATTATTTTAAAAATTCCATTTGTTGAAGTTTCACAAATCAGAAAAAGGTTTCATAAATACCAAACTTGTGTTTAAAATATTCTAGTATTAGAGTAGAATAATCTAGTCCAGGTTTGAAGAGTCTAGGTCAGGGGTCTGCAAACTGCGGCTCTGGGGCCACATGTGGCTCTTTGGTCCCTCTGCAGTGGCTCTTTGAAAATGTGACGAAACATAGAATCTTTTTGTTTTATAACCACAACACTGTGTGCAGATTTATGWATGTTGAGATGTTATTGTGTTTTATGTATTTGAGTACCATAGTATCTAGGACTAAGTAGATTAATTTTGTGAATTTTTGTTCTTGTAAGGGAAATTTAAAATATTTCCCTATTTAAAGCTGAGGTTCGTGTTTTCTTTGAGATGCTGAAAGGTGGAATGTGTTGTTTTTTAGGGATGGGTACCTTTGACATTTGAATCGATTCAGTACCAATATCCAGTACCTGGGAATCGGTACCAGTACTTAAC
>NW_013953047.1:252178-254079 GCF_001266775.1 Austrofundulus limnaeus
AACCGACTGTTCGCTTCTTCTTCGTGGGTTTAATTGCAGCAGGAAAACTCAGTGACGAAGCTTCAGCGCCACTAAGCTGCTTGGAGGATCACAACAAACAACTTCATTTATAAACAGAAACTGTGTTCAAAGTAGTTTATTGTGAAATAAATAAATAAATACATAAATAAATAAATGTTGCAATAAAGTACTTTACACAAAAATATAATAACTTTACTATTTAGTTTTTATTTCAGTACAATAAAACATTTTAAAAGTAGACACATTCTGACTCGATTTGCAAACCTACAGCTTACAGTAGGTTCAGTTTGATAAATAAATAAACTGATTTTAATCAGCTTCAGTCTGAGCTAAAAGAAACACTAAATGTTTGCTGCAACCAACTCAAGATTTAAAGTTCCTGTGACATTACATTTTTGTAATATGGATGCTTTTTTTGAAAAGATAACTATTGAAATGTTTTTTATCACAGCTCTGAGATGAACAGTTGATGAAAAATTCACATGTTCAGTAACAGGAAGTGATGTCAAAGGGGGAATGTAAACAAAGCGTTGCTACAGTAACTAAACACAGACTGTAGAGAAGAATCTGATGTTTCTTTAGATTATTTTGAGTTTCTATCAGAGATGAAGAGTCAGAGTTTACATAATGTTATAACATTAATTTAATTTATTTGGCAGGAACAATGCACATTAATTAACATTTCTGTAAATGTGCCAGACTTTGCATAAGGCTATTTTTCTTGTCCCTGGATCTGCTAAAAACAAACAGGGTTATACAAAACAAAGTTCAAATGACTAGCTACATACATTTTGACAATAATACAATAAATTGCAATCAGTACAAATGGTTAATACCGAACCAAATGAATCACAACACAGATTTGATAAAAAGTATAAGAACCCTCGATCGTGGCCTTCATCACACACCACCTGGCGCCTCCGGCTCCAGCATCACGTCATACAGCTAGACCACCATGGTACCCCACCTTCGGCCACATCATCGTTGACTCTCCCAACAAACAGCTCAGACGGTTTGATGCATGAACCCTTGGCTGTAGCAGCCTCTCCCAGCTTCTTGGTGTGAGGCTGGCCTGGGCAAGGTGGACGTCTCCAGATAACATCTAACACACAGTACAGACCAGGGGTCGGATTTATAAAACTGGCATACGCACAATTTGAGCCCAGAAAATTGCGTACACAACTTTTTACGCCAAGGTTGTGAATTATAAAATCCAAACTTGACGTGAAAATGTGCGGTGCCTCACAGCTCTGACCCATGTGTACGCTCATTTTGGAGACATGAAACTGTGACACAGATGGTGAAGTGAAGAATTAGAGCCACACTGTGTAATGATCACTGTCAGATAGTTTATTTACCTTCATCAGACAGATTTTTATTCAACTTTATCATCAGATTTATTAACAGTAATATTTATGCTTCTGCTGCTGCTGCTGCTGCTGAGCTATGAGGACCTTTGAAGTAAAAAATTCTTAAATCTTAAATAAAAGTTCCCGTGCGCAACTCCATTCATCTGCTTCCTCCTCACGACCCTGACCTACAGACCCCTCCCTGACAAGAACAGCAGGACAGCAAAAGTCACACTTTGGATACACGCACAGGGCGCATCCACCTCGCCAGTGTGGATGTTATAAAACTTCACGTTTAAAGTCCGTGTTTGTCACGCGCGCGCGCGCGTGTGTGTGTGTGTGTGTGTGCGTGCGCGCGGCGGGGGTGTCTGCCGCGGATAACAGAGCAGGCAGGAGGGGGAGAGGACGAGGAGAAGAGCAGTGAACTTATTTCTTATTTTATCTGACTTATTTAATTTAATTTTTATTGTTTTTATCGTCCTGCAGGCTCTGAGGGAAAATTAATTTGAAGCTGAGGTTTTTTTATATATG
>NW_013953047.1:255669-257720 GCF_001266775.1 Austrofundulus limnaeus
CTGAACCAGCATGGCTACCACAGCATACTGAACCAGCATGGCTACCACAGCATCTTACAGCAGGATGCTTTTCCATCCGGTTTGTGTTTAGTTGGACCATCATTTAATTTTCAACAGGACAATGACCCCAAACACACCACCAGGCTGTGTAAGGGCTGTTTGACCAAGAAGGAGAGTGATGGGGGCTGCGCCAGATGACCTGGCCTCCACAGTCACCAGACCTGAACCCAATCTAGATGGTTTGGGGTGAGCTGGACCGCAGAGTGAAGCCAAAAGAGCCAACAAGCATCTCTGGGAACTCCAAAACAGTTGGAAGACCATTTCAGGTGACTTCCTCTTGAAGCTCATGAAGAGAACGCCAAGAGTGTGTGAAGCAGTAATCAAAGCAAAAGGTTACTTTGAAGAACCTAGAATATAAAACATATTTTCAGTTGTTTCACACTTTTTTGTTAAATATATAATTCCACGTGTTAATTCATAGTTTTGATGCCTTCAGTGTGAATCAACAATTTTCAGAGTCATGAAAATAAAGAAAACTCTTTGAATGAGAAGGTGTGTCCAAACTTCTGGTCTGTACTGGATGTATCTGAAGGATTATAAGCACTTTTTAAGATTTTTTGAACTTTTCTCCACATTCTGAACGTTTCATTCTTCTCCTGGCTGTAAAACCTCTTCTAGATCATTTGGTGAAACTTTTCTCCACCTGTGACAGAAGAACATCAGCTCAGTATCTGTGGACTTTCGTGTGATATTCAAGATGTGCTTTTTGGGTAAAACCTTTCCCACAAGTTTCACAAATGAATGACTTCTCTCCTGTGTGGATSCTCATGTGACGAGTAAGAAAGGAATTTTGGTAAAAACTTTTTCCACAACTTTTACAGGAAAAGGGCTTCTCTCCTGTGTGAGTCACCATGTGAGACTTGAGATTTGACCGTTGATTAAAACGTTTTCCACATGTTTTACAAATGAACGGCTTCTCTCCTGTGTGGATCATCATGTGACAAATCAGATTTTTCTGTTGTTTAAAATGTTTTCCACAAGTTTTACAAGAAAATGGTTTCTCACCTGTGTGGCTCCTCATATGACTGATTAAGTAACTATAATCAGAGATGTTTTTCCCACAGGTGGGACAACAATACATCAGTTTCTCAGAGTTCTGGTTCCAGACTTTGTGGACCTTCACATGACGGGAAAGTAGGGATTTCTCTGAAAAAGTTTCTCCACAGATTAGACAAGAAAACAACTTCTCAGGTGTTGCTGATTGGTCTGCTTGGTTACCATGATGACCCTCTGTGTGATCCATCTTCTCATCTGACCCTGAATCCTGATCCTGGTCCTCAGGTCCARCAGAACTCTGAGAGATGAGCTGCTCCTTGTCTGGTTCTGGTTCACTTTCTTCATATGAAACAGTCAACAGAACCGGATCAGTCTCCTGCTTCAGGTGGAGCTGATCTTCCTCCTGATTGATGCAGAGCTCCTCATCCTCTACTTTGATCTGTGGAGGTTCTGGTTCCTCCTTTTCTACTTTGATCTGTGGAGGTTCTGGTTCCTCCTTTTCTACTTTGACCTGTGGAGGTTCTGGTTCCTCCTGGTCCTCAAACTGTGGAGGTTCTGGTTCCTCCTCTTCTACTTTGATCTGTGGAGGTTCTGGTTCCTCCTGGTCTTCAAACTGTGGAGGTTCTGGTTCCTCCTCTTCTACTTTGATCTGTGGAGGTTCTGGTTCCACCTTTTCTACTTTGACCTGTTGAGGTTCTGGTTCCTCCTCTTCTACTTTGACCTGTGGAGGTTCTGGTTCCTCCTGGTCCTCAAACTGTGGAGGTTCTGGTTCCTCAAACTGTGGAGGTTCTGGTTCCTCCTCTTCTACTTTGATCTGTGGAGGTTCTGGTTCCTCCTGGTCCAGGCTGGAGTTCCTCTCCTGCTTGCAGAGCTTCTTGTGGACCTGTTCCTGTTGGAGGTCTGAAAGGACAAGAAGACAAAACAAAGAGATTACCGTGTTTTTCGGACTATAAGCCACGACTTTTTTCCTGAACTTTGAACCATGTAGCTTATAG
>NW_013953047.1:258800-262430 GCF_001266775.1 Austrofundulus limnaeus
CGTACCGCAGGATGGTTTTTTCAAACTCGGAGAAGATTTCTGCAGCAGCAGCTGTCAGCCTCCCGCAAATAAACTCTCTCAGATGATGAACTGAAGACATCGTTTCAGAAACAACCTGGTTTATAACTCAGCTAAGAAACAACAACAAACCACCGACTGTTCGCTTCTTCTTCGTGGGTTTAATTGCAGCAGGAAAACTCAGTGACGGAGCTTCAGCGCCACTGAGCTGCTTGGAGGATCACAACAAACAAAACATTTATAAATAGAGAAATTGTGTTTAAAGTTCATATGTGTGTGTGTGGTTTAGCTCCAGTATCTACAATAAAATATTAGGGCCACACTGATATTTATTATTATTATTATTATAACAATAAAGTCATAATAATATGAGAATAAAGTCATAATATTGCGGGATAAAAAGTCATAATCTTACATGACGTGTCCATTTTCTGTTCCTCATTTCCTCCTGATTTTCCTCACACCTGCTGTGTACAGCCATGTGTGTCTGTGTTTATAAGTAGTCCATGATAACCTGGATCACTCTTAGATTAATATGATTTCATCCAAATAACTATGTGCTGACTAAATCTGTCAATGCATCCATTAATTACAATACAGCTTCAGTTTATCATACAGTCGTTTGCACAATTTCCAAGTTCTACTACTGATAATTTGATACTGATGTGCTAAAAGATTAACCATTTTAAGCAATTCTTGAAAAACTTGACAAGTTGCTCAACATTCCTCATTTTAATGCAGTGATAACTGCATGCTTTTTTATGTAAAGGCAGGAATGTTATAACTTTTTATGACTTTAATCTTGTAATTTTGACTTTATTCTCAAATTGACTTTAATTTTGCAATGTTATGATTTTATTCTCATAACTTGTAGTTGCATTTTGTTTTAGCATCTTATTGCAGCGTAAATTTCATCAGCTAAGTTGCTAAACGTACTTTTATAAACAAATACTTCGGTCCGTAGTGAATCTCCAAACTACACCAACTCGTTAAAAAAATTAAAATTCCACCATCTTCATTTCTCTGTTTATTTTGCTGCCCGCGCATTGAATCCTGGGATATCCTCGGTCAGTGAGGATACATGGATGCATCCTCGGATTTCGAGTTTGTCGACCGGATGATGAGGAGCCTTCGAATTGGGACAGTCYTCCGAGCGGGRCAGTGACATTTGCGGCCGACAAATGCGCACTCATGAGGACCCAGCACCTGAATTGAGACACACCCATAGRGTTATAATAAAGAAAAAACAGAGTTCCACTTCCTAAAGCGTTCCCATTTGATGTCACTTTCTGTTTCACTCTGGCTGAGACAGATTCAAAACATAATGTACCCGTTGTGTGACAAAATGGGTAAAATCATGCGTAATTTGCTGAAAGAAAGTGTGTTCAATTACTCCAGTGCGTGTCGAGAATCAGAAATAAATATCCAAAAACACTTGAATGTTATGTGTAAGCAAGAAGTTCATACAACACCAGCTCGCTGGACCAAAATACAGACTTTTATTCAGTCGTGGCTTTGGGCCTCAAATCAGGAAATGTAATCTCACTTTAACAACCGTCTTCAGGATCTGGCCCCGCCTCAAAACATCACCTTACCACGTGACCAGATCCTCCTACAAACCTTCTACACACAGATGATTGAACAATTATGCGTTGTGTCTCAAGGCATGTAGTAGCAATCAGCACATACTGCTTTAGGTAACAATGACACTCAAAACAGATTGAGCATTCACTAAATCCCAGTTTAATCACAGAAATAGATAATTACACATAATAAGTACCGGTAGTCAGCAGTGGTGGGCACAGTTCCCCTAAAGCACTAATCAGGGAACTAATTTCCTGATTAGTGCTTTAGGGYTTTTGCTATTTTATAAATTTATTAATGGGTTAGCACTTGCTAAATTTATGGGCTAAATTTAGAAGCACTAACTTAGGTCTATAAATATTATTGATCAACATATTAACAGCTGAGGGTGAAAGTTGTCACACATTTTGATTATGTGTGTGTGTCACTTATCCACCAGATGACATATGACAATATTCTGCACACAGTAAATATCATCTCATGTTAACTCTGAAGAATGTTCCATGGGTCACCTGGATTTTATTAGTGCTTTAGAATTAGGGGAATTAAATATTTGAGTTAGTGCTTTAGAATTAAGGGAGCTAAATATTTGAATTAATGCTTTAGAATTAGGGGAACAAAATATTTAAGTTAGTGCTTTAGAATTAAGGGNAATTAAGGGAGCTAAATATTTGAATTAATGCTTTAGAATTAGGGGAACAAAATATTTAAGTTAGTGCTTTAGAATTAAGGGAGCTAAATATTTGAGTTAGTGCTTTAGAATTAGGGGAACTAAATATTTGAGTTAGTGCTTTAGAATTAGGGGAACTAAATATTTGAGTTTGTGATTTACAATTAGGGGAGCTAAATATTTGAGTTAGTGCAACTAATTTTTACATTATTGGTGCCCATCACTGGTAATCAGAACACATCCTAGTTAACCTAGAAATAAAACAATATGTTTGATGCATTAAACATCTGCAGAGAATGAATTCCCTTTAGTGTCAAAGTTCTTAAAAATAACTGTTTTCTTTGTCATTTTGTATCTGAAGGATTACAGGCAGTCAGACACTTTAAAGTTTTTCTAACTTTTCTCCACATTCTGAACGTTTCGTTCTTCTCCTGGCTGTAAAACCTCTTCTGGACCATTTGGTGAAACTTTTCTCCACCTGTGACTGAAGAACATCAGCTCATTTATTGTGAACTTTCATGTGAYTTTGAAGATGTGATTTTTGATGATAAGATTTTCCACAAGTTTTACAAGAAAAAGGCTTCTCTCCCGTGTGAGACATCATGTGACGATTCAGACCTGAAGGATATTCAAAAAGTTTTCCACATATTTTACAAACCAAGGCCTTCTTTGCTGTGTGGATCTGCATGTGACGATGCATGTCTAACTGATGATTAAAATGTTTTCCACATGTTTTACAAATCAACAGCTTCTCTTCTGTGTGGATCCGCATGTGACGATTAAGATAAGTACTTCTGTAAAAACCTTTTCCACATGTTTTACAAATAAATGGCTTCCCTCCTTCATGGATCTTCATGTGACATTTCAGATGTGACTGAAATTTAAAAGGTTTTCCACATGTTTCACAAGAAAGTGCCTTCTCTCCTGTGTGGATCTTCATGTGACGAGTCAAATAGGAATTTTGGTAAAAACTTTTTCCACAACTTTTACAAATAAATGGCTTCTCTCCTGTGTGGACCTTTACGTGAGCATTCAGATGTGACTGATGTTTAAAACCTTTCCCACAAGTTTTGCAAGAAAATGGTTTCAACTCTGTGTGGACAACCATGTGTCTGACTAAGCCACTGTAAGTAGAGTCATTTTTCCCACAGGTGGGACAACAATACGTCAGTTTATCAGAGTTCTGGTTCCAGACTTTGTGGACCTTTACATGTTGGTAATGTAGTGATTTCTGTGAAAAGGTTTCTCCACAGATTTCACAAAAAAAATACCTCTCAGACGTTGCTGATGGGTCTGCTTGGTTACCATGATGACCCTCTGTGTGATCCATCTTCTCATCTGACCCTGAATCCTGATCC
>NW_013953047.1:268456-269888 GCF_001266775.1 Austrofundulus limnaeus
AGTAAAAAGTAGACTGAAAAACAATTACTCAAGTAAAGAACAGATACACAAAAATTCTACTTAAGTACAGTAAAGAAGTATTTGTATTAGTTACTTTACAACTCTGTGATTAACTATTGCAAAAACTATTAGAGAAAAGTAGATTATAGGAGAATGCTTTGCTTTTGGTTTTACATAGTTTAAACATAAATGGATGAGAGGTTGATTTTAACACATGAAGTGAATCAGTWTCATGTTTTACTTTATCCTGTAACAACAGTTGAATGTAACTCTGATTTTGAAGAACAATAATCTTATGATAATGGTTATTAGGGACATATTTTTAGAAGGCTGTTAATGTGATAAAAGTCTATGAGTTTGCGCTTAGAGTATCAGCTGTGAGTGTGAAGAAACATGAAAACTGCATGAGGAACTTCACCTACTCCAGACGTCAAGTGACATAAAATAACTTAAARCCTAGTATCAAAGAAAGATTTTAGGATTTATAGAATGTGTAAACACAACAAACTTCATTGGATTAAGTTTAAAGTTTAATGAAACCAAAATAAAACCCAACATACTCCTTAAATCTACAACTTAATGAATCCTATTTAATTCATCATTTACTGAACATCTTCAGTTTCTGACTGAATCTTCAGTTTGATAAAAAAAAACTGTTTTTACTCAGCTTCAGTCTGAGCTGAAAGAAACAAATGTTTGCTGGAACCACAAACACAAACAACTGAAGTACATCAGCTCAGTCTGTGTGAACTCTCAGGTGAAGAGTAAGAAGGGAATTTCGGAAAAAACATTTTCCACAAATTTTACAAATAAACGGCTTCTCTCCCGTGTGCATCCGCATGTGACGAGTCAGATGGGTGTTCCTGCAAAAGCTTTTTCCACAAGTTTTACAAATATACGGCTTCTCCCCCGTGTGGACCCGCGTGTGACGAGTCAGGTGGGTGTTCTGGTAAAAACATTTCCCACAGGTTTTACAAGAAAAAGGCTTCAAACCTGTGTGGATCTTCATGTGAGAATTCAGATTTGACTGGTTTTTAAAATGTTTTCCACAAGTTTTACAAGAAAATGGTTCTTCTCCTGTGTGGGTTCTGATGTGGACCACTAAGCCACTGTAAGAAGAGAAGTCTTTCCCACAGGTGGGACAACAATACATCAGTTTCTCAGAGTCCTGGTTCCAGACTTTGTGGACCTTCACGTGACGGGAATGTAGTGATTTCTCTAAAAATGTTTCTCCACAGATTTCACACAAAAAAACCTCAGATGTTGCTGATGGGTCTGCTTGGTTACCATGACGACCCTCTGTGTGATCCATCTTCTCATCTGACCCTGAATCCTGATCCTCAGGTCCAGCAGAACTCTGAGAGATGAGCTGCTCCTTGTCTGGTTCTGGTTCACTTTCTTCATATGAAACAGTCACCAGAACCGGATCAGT
>NW_013953047.1:270437-272058 GCF_001266775.1 Austrofundulus limnaeus
CCCTTATGCCTGAACATGGTGTTTGTGATGAACAATCCGTGACGAGCACAGAAGTCAAACAACAGAATACCACTCGAGTTCAGATCAGGGGTGGGGGGCGTTCCTCCCAACCACGCCCCTCCAGGTCTCACTGTCATTGCCCACGTGAGCGTTGAAATCCCCCAGCAGAACAAGGGAGTCCCCAGGAGGGGCACCTTCCAGTACCCCCTCTAAGGACTCCAAGAAGTGTGGGTAATCTGAACTGTTGTTCGGCCCGTAAGCACAGACAACAGTCAGAAGCCGTACCCCCACCCTTAGGCGGAGGGAGGCCACCCTYTCGTTCACCGGGGTAAACYCCAACGTACAGGCGCCAAGATGGGGGCCAACAAGTATGCCCACTCCTGCCCGGCACCTCTCACCGCAGGCAACTCCAGAGTGGAAGTAYGTCCAGCCCCTCTCAAGGAGACTGGTTCCAGAACCAGAGCCATGCGTCGAGGTGAGGCCGACTATTTCTAGCCGAAACCTCTCAGCCTCGCACACTAGCTCYRRYTCCTTCCCCACCAGAGAGGTGACGTTCCACGTCCCAAGAGCCAGCTTCTGTAGCCGAGGATCAGACCGCCAGGGTCCCCTCCTTCTGCCGCCACCCATTACACATTGCACCTGACCCCTTTGGCCCCTCCTACAGGTGGTGAGTCCGTTGGAAGGGGGACCCATGTCTCCTCTTCGGGCTGAGCCCAGCCGGGCTCCGTGGGTGACCCGGCCACCAGGCGCTCGCCATCGTGCCCCACCTCCAGGCCTGGCTCCAGAGGGGGGCCCTGGTGACCCGCGTCCGAGCGAGGGAACGCCAGATCCAAATTTCTTAATCATCATAAGGGGTTTTCGGGCTGCGCTTTGTCTGGTTCCTCACCTAGGACCTGTCTGCCTTGGGTGACCCTACCAGGGGCATAAAGCCCCACACAGCATAGCTCCTAGGATCATTGGGACACTCAAACTCCTCCACCACGATAAGGTGGCAGCCCAAGGAGACTGGAGTGAATACACACAAAAAAAATTACCCGTTTACATGGAACCACTGCAGTAATGTACCCGGCAGGGTTGCCAAATAGGACACAGTAAAGTGTTTTATTGTTCCTTTAAAATAGGGCTCTCCAACTTTTTACTTTCATGAAATGAAATTGACCAAAAGCTACTTTACGCAACATTTAATTTTAAACTTAAACTGTCATGATTCTTGTTTTTTTATGGTTCATTTTGTTAGAATTCTTCTGTTTCATTGTTCATCTTGTGTCTTATTTTCTCATTTCCCGTTTTCTCCATTTCATGCGTCGTTATCCTCAGTAGCTTCTTAAGAGTTTTTCTAGCTTGCCACTCTCACCTGTCCWTAATCACCCAGGTGCTTCCACTCCCAATCATCCCCAGTGTCATGTCTTCATTGCCCCGTTGGATCATTGCTCTGTCTATGTACTAAGCCTTGTTCTCATTCTATTTTTGTCTTTTGCTGCCATGCCAGCTTTTTTCTTTTGCTATTTAATAAACTAGTTTTGTTTTTTTCATCCAAGTCATTGGGCCTCATGTAAGAACCGTTCGTACACACAGATTTGTTCTTAAGTTGTGCGTACGAGTGATTTAGGAGAATTTGTAT
>NW_013953047.1:280065-281440 GCF_001266775.1 Austrofundulus limnaeus
TTTTTGATAAATCCTATAGTTAGGGTTGGTTTCCTGAGTTCTTCCTTAGTTCTGCTGCTATAGGCTCAGACTGCTGGAGGACAAACTGTCCACATGTCCTCACTCTGCTGCTGGAGGACAAACTGTCCAMATGTCCTCAGACTGCTGGAGGACAAACTGTCCACATGTCCTCACTCTGCTGCTGTCTTTAGTCTCTCTCCTCGTGAAGTTGCTCCTTGTCTGGTTCTGGTTCACTTTCTTCATAGAAAAACGCTGGAGGTTCTGGTTCCTCCTGGCCCTCCTCTCCTTGCAGAGGACCGGTCCTGGAGGGGTTTATGCTTGGTGCTTMTGTTGTTTTAGTTTTCACAAGAAAAAAGGAGAGTAAAAGCGTGACAGACAAATTAACTCTTTGACCGGTGTGCAGCTTTTGTGACTGCATTTATTTATAGAGCCAAAGGAAGACATGAAGTATAAACTGTGACTGTTGTTTTTAATATTAACCATCTGGCTGTAGCTTTTTCCATAATTTCAATAAGCTTGTGTGAGGTTCTTAAGCGGCGGCGCAGGGGCAGGAGGGGAGGCAGTAAAGTGTTAACGATCCTTGTTTAGTTAAAAGGTTTCCACACTTTTACAATTTCTGTCGTTTTCTGATCACTTTGTTTTGGATCTTYTTCTCCTTTCATAGCTAAACATAGAACTGAGCACAAACCGGACAAAGGTGTGCCGATTACATCATAACATTACCTATTTTATACGAAGCTTTGAGGCAGATAATGTGCCTTGAGGATTTTCATTAATCGAATTACTCAAATTATCCGAGGAATCGTGTTTCTATGTGAACAGTTCAACAGTTTATGAAGTAAGTTAGGATCTGTGAAGGAATGAATAAAGCCACCAGTGACAGAAGAGCTGTGCTTGTTGTATATGTTACTGGAGGGAGGATAATGCAGAATGCTATAGACCAGTTTTTAATGGTCTACATGTTGTAGTTTTGGATCTGGACCAGGTCTAGGGTGGTCCGGTATAAAGTGGAATATTCGCCCTTTATTCAGGTTTCACAAATCCCAAACTTGGTTTTAAATATTCTGCAACTGRTGTGGAAAAATCAAGTCCAGCTTTGAGTTTTTAAACTAGAGCAGACTGAAAAAAGCTTAAGAGTGAAAAATTAGGTGGAACTGAAAGCTGCACTCAAAAACCAACTTCAGCTTTGTATCATTATTTCTATCAATAACGTGTTTTCTTTGTGTCTCTTCCAGAGGAAAATAGACCTGGACCAGTTCTTCTGGGTCTCTTTCCTGTCCCCCAAACCCAGCCGGTCCTGATCCTGGTTCTGCTGGACTCAGAGGACACAGGAACAGAGCTTGGAGCTACAACTTTAATCAGTCTGGATACAGAA
>NW_013953047.1:283355-284519 GCF_001266775.1 Austrofundulus limnaeus
CACAGGAACAGAGCTTGGAGCTACAACTTTAATCAGTCTGGATACAGAAAGAACAACAAACCCGACAGTTAGCTGTTAGCATCCATTAGCTCTGTTAGCTAACGCTAGCTTAGCATGTCAAACGTGTTTCTCTGCTCGGTGTAACTTTGTGTTTGTAGCTTCCTGCTTTATTTTCTGTATCGAAACGAGCTGCTACGTATTTTTACCCTTGTTTTACCAGGTAAATCCCATGTTTGACATCGCATATAATCGAGGGCGACCTGGGGATAAGGCAACCTGTTGTACGTTTTAAGGTTGTGGGTGAAACCCGAGTACCTGCTGTACAAAACCCACAGTAGAACAAGGAACATGCAGAAAACCCCCAGGTTAGGACCGGGGATCGAACCCACGACCTTCCTCCTGTGAGGTCTCGGTGGTAACCGATACATACCGACTCTGTGCAGGTCGGGTTTCCAGCAGAGATCCAGCAGTCTGCGCTGACGCTCCATCTCTTCTTCGTACCGCAGGATGGTTTTTTCAAACTCGGAGAAGATTTCTGCAGCAGCAGCTGTCAGCCTCCCGCAAATAAACTCTCTCAGATGAKGAACTGAAGACATCGTTACTAAAACAACCTGGTTTATAACTCAGCTGAGAAACAACAACAAACCACCGACTGTTCGCTTCTTCTTCGTGGGTTTAATTGCAGCAGGAAAACTCAGTGACGAAGCTTCAGCGCCACTAAGCTGCCTGGAGGATCACAACAAACAACTTCATTTAAAAACGGAGAAATTCTGTTCAAAGTACTTTATTGTAATATTTATACAATTTACAACACAGCAGTGTTATATAAAATACCACAAAGTGATACTTGTGTAAAAGTGCAAGTATCTTTTTAAGCCACTTCAGTAGAATACAGAACTGACCAATATTAGTTTCTTCATCATCAGTGACTATTTTTTAATAAATAAAAAGTGCAAGTATGTTACCAAAAACTTACTTGGGTAAAAGTTAAAGTCTCCTTTAAGAATATTACTTGAGTAAAAGTCTTAAAGTATCTGATATGTTTTGTATTTGAGTATTAAAAGTCAGTAACGATTTAAAATGAGCAGTTAGATTTTCTGTAAGGACATTTATTAGGAGGTGACCTCCCCAAAAACTGCAGAAATGACTGTTGTATTAAAAGAA
>NW_013953047.1:285519-286809 GCF_001266775.1 Austrofundulus limnaeus
CTTAAGTACAGTCCTTTTATTTGAAGGATTCTGTCCTGCTGGAGTGTGACATGATTTGTTTGTGTACAAACTAATACACTATCAGAGTTTTATATATTTATACTTCTCATTCAAACACAGTTAAATTCACTCTATCTAGGAGGCTCAGTTTATATGGATAGTATAGCTATAAGAAACAATAAATGTTTGCCGAAAACAACTCTTTATCAAACATAGATAAGATTTAAAGTTCCTGTGATGTTACATTTAGGACAAGAAAACATTGATGAAATGAAAAAATAAATCACAGCACTGAGACGAACAGTTGTTGAGAAATTCACTTGTTCATTAACAGGAAGTGATGTCATAGGGGAATGCCTGAATGTAAACAAAGCWTTGCTACAATAACTAAACACAGACTGTAGAGAAGAATCTGATGTTTCTTTAGGTTATTTTGAGTTTCTATCAGAGATGAAGAGTCAGAGTTTAAATAAGGTTAAAATAAAAACCTAAAGTGTTCCCCTTTGATGTCACTTCCTGTTTCACTCTGGCTGAGCCACATTTAAACATAATATACCAGGTATGTAACTAAATGTGTAAAATCATGTGTAATGTTTCATTGTTTCTAAAAACTATGTTTTCTGTGACTTGTTGTATCTGAAGGATTACAGGCACTTTAAGACTTTTCTAACTTTTCTCCAGCTGTGAGAGAACATCAGCTCAGCCTCTGTGAACTTTCATGTGACAAGTAAGATGATCCTTTCTGTTAAATCTTTTTCCACATGTTTTACAAATAAATGGCTTCTCTCCTGTGTGAGACATCAAGTGACGACTCAGATGTGACAGATGCTTAAAAAGATTCCCACAAGTTTTACAAGAAAATGTTTTTTCACCTGTGTGGACCTTCATGTGGATGACCAAGTTACTATATTTCAAGGTCATTTTCCCACAGGTGGGACAACAAAACATCAGTTTATCAGAGTCCTGGTTCCAGACTTTGTGGACCTTCACATGATGGTAATGTAATACTTTGTTGGAAAAAGTTTCTCCACAGATTAGACAAGAAAACAACTTCTCAGATGTTGCTGATTGGTCTGCTTGGTTACCATGATGACCCTCTGTGTGATCCATCTTCTCATCTGACCCTGAATCCTGATCCTGGTCCTCAGGTCCAGCAGAACTCTGAGAGATGAGCTGCTCCTTGTCTGGTTCTGGTTCACTTTCTTCATTTAAAACAGCCATCACAACTGGATCAGTCTCCTGCTTCAGGTGGAGCTGATCTTCCTCCTGATTGGTGCTGAACTCCTCATC
>NW_013953047.1:287809-292304 GCF_001266775.1 Austrofundulus limnaeus
ATATAAAACCAACAAATATCAAGACAACATCCAACACTTTGTATTGCAACATCAGTTGTGTAACTTGTTTCTTTAAGGTGAAAACTCTTAGAAACAACAAAGCGTTTTTCATTTCCTGAATCGGAAACTAATTTCAGCTTTGTGTGTTTCTTCTCATTATTTCTATCAATAACGTGTTTTCTTTGTGTCTCTTCCAGAGGAAAATAGACCTGGACCAGTTCTTCTGGGTCTCTTTCCTGTCCCCCCAAACCCAGCCGGTCCTGATCCTGGTTCTGATTTTAGTTTAAAATGAGTTTTATCATCAAGTAGTAATAAAACTGTAAGAAATGAAGGTCTGACCATCAGAATAAAGGTGCAATAGTTTGGTAACTAAAGAACAGCTGATCCTTTATTCCATTAGTGCCTGTGACTTTACATATTTTAAAATATAACATTGATCAAATATTKAAGAATAAAAAAATCACACCCGAGACGAAGAGTTGTTCAGAAATTCACATGGTCAGTAACAGGAAGTGATGTCAAAGGGGAATGTCTGAATGTAAACAAAGTGTTGCTACAACAACCAGTGCTGGAGAAAGTACACACTGTACTTAAGTAAAAGTACAAATAAACAAACAAAAATGTATTCTAGTAAAAAAACATTACCTTGGTTCCTTGAGTAAAAGTACTTGCTTTTAAAAATATTTAAGGTATTAAGTAAAAGTACTTGCTTAATGTATTTCCTAATGGTCTACAATATCATGAAGTGGGCCTACTGTATGTATATTTTAATGTATCAATGGTGTCATTTTAGTGAACAATGCTGCAGATATTTCACCCTCTGACACTGTTCACACTCTGACTTGATTTTGTGCATCATCACAGATTGTGACAACAGCTACAGAAGCTGTAAATTCATCACCTTCCTTYATCAAATCTCAACAAGTTGTTTTTTTCAAACCAGTTAACTTGAATAAGTATTTTAAATAAGGTCACAAGCGGCACATTCCTTCATGGTGGGATCCATTTTGGGCGTACTGCTACTGCTGATGCTCCAGCAGGTGATGCAGAATCGCTCCGCTTTTCTTGAAAGAGGGTCTAATGGTATATTTACTGCTTTGCCGTGGTTCAATGAACCAATTACAGCAATTCCCCTCTGACCAATGATAACCTTCAAACTAAAAAAAAAAAATCAATCAAACTAACAAAACAAAAAAAATTGTAATGCAACATGACATGGATGTAATTTGTAATTCAACACATTACAGAAATGCAATAGAGTAGAAAGAACAGATACAGTGGGGAAAATAAGTATTTAGTCAGTCACCAATNAAACAACCTGGTTTATAACTCAGCTGAGAAACAACAACAAACCACCGACTGTTCGCTTCTTCTTCGTGGGTTTAATTGCAGCAGGAAAACTCAGTGACGAAGCTTCAGCGCCACAAAGCTGCTTGGAGGATCACAACAAACAACTTCATTTATAAACAGAGAAATTTAAAGAATTAATCAGAATTAATTACTGATAATAGCTTCATACTCTTCTTATACTTTTACAAAGTGTTTGATTCTATTAATCACAATTTTATCTTCAGTTTCAGTCCAACTAATCACTTCATGAAGAAATATATTTTAAAACAATCGACCCCAACTGTAAATTTTGCAAAGAGCACCAAGAAACAATCAGTCATTTATTCTGGATATGTTGTATCACAAAAACATTTTGGAAGCAATGTAATAATTTTGTCATTTGTAATACTGACATTAAATTTTCATTAAGATATAAACACAGTATTTTTGGTTTTCATGGAAAGAATACTAACATTAACATATTTTTTTGCAAAATCCATATTCACAAATGTAAATTTTCTTCATCTTCACCTTTTTTTCCAGGTTTGATTAAAGAAATAAAATTATATTTATGCACTACCTCTAAAAGTACCAACAAAAAAGCTGTAAACACGTTTGAATGTTGTAGCTCTTTGAATGTGTTTAATTTATGATGCTTTTAATGTGCTAAATGTAGAAACCTACCCCCCTGGCAGAGTTAATTTTATTTTTGCTGTTCCTTGTTCTTGTTCTGTTTATATATTCGTAATTATATTGACAAGTGCAAAAAAATCTATCAATAAAAACAGACTGATACTGTTTAAAGTACTTTATTGCAATATTTATAAAATTTAGAACACAGTTTTACATTTTATAAATATTGTGTTAAAGTGCATTAAACAAAAATCAGTTTCTATGTATGTAAACTGTGAGGATCTCTTCAGTTTTGTTTTGTTTTGCTATACACAGAATGTAAAAGAGGAATAATAAATTTATTTTTGATAGAACTTAGGTTGATATTTCATCCTAAACATATGAAAATGTACAGTTATTACAAAAAAAAATTTTTTTGAAAAGATAACATTACTGAAATATAAAAAAACACCACAGAGATGAAGAGTTGTTGAGAAATTCATGTTCAGTAAAAGGAAGTGATGTCAAAGGGGAACGTCTGAATGTAAACAAAGCGTTGCTACAATAACTAACAACACAGACTGTAGAGATATATCTAGGGTTGGGTATGGAAAGGCTTTATTTCGATACCGGTGCTAAATGGACACTTTCAAAATGGTACCGATTCCTAAACAGTATTTAAATCGATACTTTAAAAATAAATAAATAAAACACACAGAGAGGTTTATGAATCAATGACTATTTCTGAGTCAAAGTAAAGCTTGAAATTGACGAACATATTAACTTAAAACCATTAACAATTTGTCTTTGCACCAAATATTCTGAAATCATTTGTTGTAGGTGGAAGTTTCTGCATCATATTTTGTAAAGTGACACCACACTTTGGACCGTTTTGCTTTCATCATCTCAACTATAATATATAATATATAACTGTTAACTGCAGCAGCACCTGTTAGCCCCTCTCCATGAACTCGGTTCTACTCTATTCACTTTGGGTCGGGTCGGATCAGCTCAGTGTCCGTGTGTCTCCACACAGTGGGTGTGATAATGTGCGGACCATCCGCAGCGGCTTCAACTGTTGTGTTAAAAATAATAATAAAATAAAATAGCCATTGTTGTCTTACCGTTCGGACTTCACTTTTATTTATTTATTTTCACGGTGCCGTTTAMCTAAGTGCTTGTGRAACCGTGGGCGGACAGTTTGTTTATCTGCTGAGCTTCGTCTCCTTCTCCTCTCTCCAGGAAGTGTTRATAAGTTCTGCCTTTTTCCAAAAGGCAGTTTTATTTCACCCTGTCTTCGTATCGTGCTGCYCGCTCGTATTCCTAAACAAAAAGCAGCTCACTCCAGAAGGAAATTTGCTGTCAGTCAATCCAAGAGTTAATCCACAGGCAGAATTCCAAGCCGAGACCGAGCCGAGTCGAACCGCATACAAGAGAGTCCGTGGAGATTGTGTGCTGAGGCTGTCAGTGTTAACAGTGAACACCAGAGGGCGCAATTAACAGCTATTTTTGAGGCACCGAAATAAAGCACAGAAATTAGAGTTGTGTTTCCGTCTGTGTACTACCGTGGATGTTCGCCCGGTGCCAAACTGGAAGTGAGTTTTGGTAGAATATTTTGAGTTTCTATCAAAAATGAAGAGTCAGAGTTTAAAAAATGTTATAATAAAAACCTAGTGTGCCCCTTTGATGTCACTTCCTGTTCTTCTCCTGGCTGTAAAACCTCTTCTAGATCATTTGGTGAAACATTTGCTCCATCTGTGACAGAAGAACATCAGCTCAGCCTCTGTGAACTCTCATGTGACTTTGAAGATGAGAACTTCTGTAAAAATGTTTCCCACAGGTTTCACAAGAAAACTGCTTCTCTCCTGTGTGGATCCTCATGTGACGATTCAGATCTGACTGATGTTTAAAACTTTTTCCACAAGTTTCACAAGAAAATGTTTTTTCACCTGTGTGGACCCTGGTGTGTCTGACTAAGGCACAATATTTCAAGGTCATTTTCCCACAGGTGGGACAACAATACATCAGTTCATCAGAGTCCTGGTTCCAGACTCTGTGGACCTTCACATGACAGATCTGCAGTGATTTCTTTAAAAATATTTCTCCACAGATTACACAAGGAAACAACCTCTCAGATGTTGCTGATTGGTCTGCTTGGTTACCATGACGACCCTCTGTGTGATCCATCTTCTCATCTGACCCTGAATCCTGATCCTGGTCCTCAGGTCCAGCAGAACTCTGAGAGATGAGCTGCTCCTTGTCTGGTTCTGGTTCACTTTCTTCATATAAAACAGTCACCAGAACCGGATAAGTCTCCTGCTTCAGGTGGAGCTGATCTTCCTCCTGATTGGTGCAGAGTCCCTCATCCTCTTCTTTGATCTGTGGAGGTTCTGGTTCCTCTTGGTCCTCAAACTGTGGAGGTTCAGGTTCCTCAAACTGTGGAGGTTCTGGTTCCTCAAACGGTGGAGGTCCTGGTTCCTCAAACTGTGGAGGTTCTGGTTCCTCAAACTGTGGAGGTTCTGGTTCCTCCTGGTCCAGGCTGGAGTTCCTCTCC
>NW_013953047.1:293287-294849 GCF_001266775.1 Austrofundulus limnaeus
ACCAGGCTAACAGACCAGGCTAACAGACCAGGCTAACAGACCAGGCTAACAGACCAGGCTAAAAGACCAGGCTAACAGACCAGGCTAACAGACCAGGCTAACAGACCAGGCTAAAAGACCAGGCTAACAGACCAGGCTAACAGACCAGGCTAACAGACCAGGCTAATAAACCAGGCTAACAGACCAGGCTAACAGATCAGGCTAACAGACCAGGCTAACAAACCAGGCTAACAAACCAGGCTTAGTTAAACCTGATTCAGTCCATCAGAAACCAAAGTGTTTCTCACTGATTCTGTCTGTTTTAGACTTTTTTAAAATCAGTCTATAATAAAACACCACTGATTCTTTTTGACATTCAGTCAGTACTYTTATTATTTTAACTTTCTGATGGTTATCATTATACATTTTATAATTRTCCATGTGGGAATTGTTACTGTTTGAATGTGTTCCTGAATACTCTGTGGTTAATAGACTACCTGTGTTGAGGGGATTAGACACAAGACTGATAAGAAGAAAAGATGTTGATGAAGTTAAAACCATAAACTGTGCGCGCAATTATTAACTAAGTTGTAGTCTTGACCATATCATCATTTTTATGCATATTTTTCAACTCCAAGCTGAATAAACTTGAATGTTTATTGGATAAAATTGAATCAGCTGATGTGTATTTGGGGGCTAAGGAGATCAACACCCTTTATCGAGGTGTGCAGAATCARTGGGCAGCTTCTTTTCCTCCAGCTAAATGGGCCAAAAAAGAGGTTTAACTGATTCTGAAGTCTTTCAGAGGAATGCAGAACTCTGAATCTGCAAAGATATTGAGGCGTGATCACAGAACCATCAAACATTTGGCTGCAAACATTCAACAGGATCACAAGAAATGTGCTGAGAACAAAAACAGGCAAATGAAGCACAGAAGTAGTGCTGGGCGGATGAGGCACGATGAAGYGTTTTGGACACATTACCAAACTGTAAACTGACCCCTGCTGGACAGTAACAATCACTGCAGGCAACCTAGTTGACACTGATTTGATGACCTATACCAGAAGTAATTAATTAAAATTTAAACGAGTCCAATCAGAGAAAATTTCTTAAGGCAAAGTCCATAAGATCATAATGTCCTACTATTTAGAATCATATATATTTTGGTAGCTTAGCAGTTGTATCAACATCTGCACAAACTGATTTGCATTTAAAATTTAATTAATTCAGACTAATTCAAATACTTTTTCAATATTAATTGTCATGTAACAAAAAAGATGAACGTGAAATTCTAAAGTCTGATGTTTTATGTTTTCTTACTGAGTAAAAGTATGGTGAACATGTCAAAATAAGAGACTAAACAATACATGACAGCTGTGCATGTTGATTTGGTACATTAGTCTAAAACTTTTATACTTTGTTTCATAATGGCATTAAATATGCCCACATCTAATAAGTGTCACGTTTCTGAACATGTGAGACACAGCTGTTTAGTTCCAATGGGAAGTTTAAAGAAAAATAACTCTGTCCATCCTGGATTAAATGCTCTATTTTTGCTGTCCATATACAGTAAATATATATAT
>NW_013953047.1:295849-298229 GCF_001266775.1 Austrofundulus limnaeus
TCTTTCTTTCTTTCTTTCTTTCTTTCTTTCTTTCTTTCTTTCTTTCTTTCTTTCTTTCTTTCTTTCTTTCTTTTACTGTCATTAAGTTTGCTGTCTTTGGCTCAGTCAAACTTCATTCTTTTCTTCAGGTCACATTCGCCACAGTGTGCCAAACCTTTTTGAAAAATCATTTCAGCCATGTAAAGGTCTGATCGAATGTTTTATTTTCATTTCATCTGAAAGTTCCATGTATTTGATGAAAATGAAATCTAAGTAGTTAATGTCTGTTAGTTTTAGACATGGCTGCATGCAGAATTATGTTGACATAGAGAAAGTTTCCTCACAAAATCTGTATTGCACTGATGGTTTTACTGTGAGATCATACGGAGACAATAAACCAGTATATAAGAGCAGGTCTTACAAATATWTTATTAAAATTAGCACTCTAATTGGTAAAGCGTTCTAAAAGACTAAACATCTTGAGAAATATTTAAAATTTAGTCTGGGATTTACTCATCCAACAAAACTCTCCTGAAAAGAACGTTTGAAGGACAAAATTGTCTTGAGACGTGTAAAGAAAGAAGCTGTGATGCAATGAAAAAGTTGTACCTTAGAACTTATTTTTCTAAAAAAATTTGCTTTCATTTAGCTTAAACTGGATTTTGTCAAATATCACATCAAGTAAGTGATCATATTTGATTGAACTAAATAAATCAGATTTATGACTTTTTAAGTGTTATTTTGATACCAAATCTTCTTGATATCATGAGCAGTTCCTCAGATTTGGATTTCCCATCTGGTTTTGAAAATAGCTTTTCTAACACTCAGGGAAAATACTAAAACTTTAAAATCATTAGTTGRTGGTACTGCTCAGAAAAGTGATTAACACCTTATATGCCCAGCTCTGGAAGAAATAAAGAGACCACTTTAAAATGATCAGTTTCAATGATTTAATTTTTAATAGGTATATGTTTGAGTAAAATGAACATTGTTATTTTATTCTATGAATAACTGATAACATGTCTCCGAAATTTCAAGCAAAAATTTAGTGTTTATTTGCAGAAAATGAGAATTCGTCAAAATGACGACAAAGATGCAGAGATTTCAGACCACAAATAATGCACAGGAAGCAAGTTCATATTCATTTAGAAACAACAATTCTAATATTTGAACTAAGGAAAAGTTCAGAAATCCGTATTTAGTGGAATGCTTTCCACCAAACACAGGGAAACTGTGCCTTCTCCTCTCTGTCAACGCTCTCATTTAAAAGAGTCGATCATCAGATATTGTCCAAGATTAACCTTCAGGGTGGATATACTGTAGCTTGCTCACACCGAGGACCTATCCACGTCATCATTTACCCAGAATGCTTTGTGTGTAAACAAAAATGGCTCCATCCATGTTAAAATATATATTTTTTAAATTTACAAAACTAAACATCCTACAGTATTTTTACAGTCTTTATTTTACAGTTAAAATAAATGTTTATCAAATAAAGTTTAATGTTACAACTAATCATGGATCCCTCCTCTCCTTGTTTTCATCTCAAACCAACTTCAAGGTCCGGTCTGTGGTCCAATGGGTGCTGACAGGAGGAAACTGGTCNTCGTGACAGGCCTAAACGTTAGCTTCTTGTACAGTTTACTGCGTATAAAAGAAAAAAGTTACAGTTGCTACAACTAATTAACGTGAAGTTAATCTCATCTGTAACATAACCTGGCCAGTGAACAAATCAAATGAACAGTAGCCGTGTTTCCATCGTTTTCTAATGCGCATTTTGAAGTATTGCATCAGAAAAGGTGAATGGAAACGGCACGCAAAATAGTTGATACACTCGTTCACTTGTTTTATTTTTATTTTTTCAACTAGCAACCTAGCAGATTCCTGTTTTGTTATATTTTATAAATATGTCCAAGTTTAATGTGAGAGAAATCCACATTTTTCTGTTCATTCAGTCAGGTTTTAACACAGCTGTCACAATGAATTGTTAAAACAATAATGTACTTTTTAAATTTAGCATGTAAAAAAATTGCCTTAGAAAGACTCTTGATTCAAGAGAAATGTCAGATTTTTAAGAAAATGGCAGAGTATCAATTAATCGTTAGTTGATTGGTAAGATCAACTTTAGATTAATTCATTAATCAATAACTTTCATCCCTAATCAGGACTTTTTAAGATTTGGCCTTGTGGGTAAAATGACCAGCTGGCTAATGCTAAGTTTACACCAAACGCGTTGAGTGCCTCCAAAACTCTCAAAACGCACGCCTCCTGACACTGGTGTCCAGTGAGGACAGACGCATTTGATGTGAACGTAGATGTGTTTCTTTAGACGCTCGAGGGGAGGAGCCTTTTTAACCATAGTTTCAATAACTTACCCAACATGCCGACTTCCTCACTAATC
>NW_013953047.1:298747-300063 GCF_001266775.1 Austrofundulus limnaeus
GTTTTACTCTTTATAGGTATGTTTGAGTAAAATGAACATTGTTATTTTATTCTATGAACTACTGACCACATTCCCAAGCAAATTCTTAGTTTATATTTGCAGAAAATGATAAATGGTCAAAATGATGAAAAAGATGCAGAGCTCTGAGACCTAATGCACAGAAAACAAGTTATTTTTCATTTAGAAGCAACAATACTAAAAATAACATAAATCAATATTTGGTGAAATGCTTTCACTACAAACAGGGAAATTATGTCTCTTAATTTTTTTCATAGCAGTGTGTATAAATATATAAACTATGAGGATCTCGATTATATTTTCACTATGCACTGAATGTAAGTCAGGCACAGCAAATTTATTTTTGATTTCAGAAAACATATTAAAATGCACAGTATTTACAAAAGTGTGTTAATTTTTATATTTCTAGTTTTCTTGTCAGTAAAATAAAACAAATTTATAAAAACAGACATAATAGTCACAAACTCACTGAGATTTGCAAACCTACAGCTCACAGTAGGTTCAGTTTGATAAAGAAATAAACTGTTTTTACTCAGCTTCAGTCTGAGCTGCAAGAAATAAATGTTTGTTGAAACCAACTCTTCTTCAAACATGGACAAGATTAAAGTTCCTGTGACATTATATTTTGTAATAAATATGAACAAATTTGCCGTGTAATGGACCTGCGACCTGTCCAGGTGTACCCCGCCCCTCGCACAGTGACCCTGAATGAATAAGTGGGTATAAATAATATAGATATATACGTATGAATATGGATGGATGGATGAAAATATTTTTGAAAAAGTAACATTGATGACAAATCAAAGAAAAAAAATCACACCACTGAAATGAACAGTTGTTGAGAAATTCCTGTTTAGTTTATTTACCTTTAAGTCTACAAGTTCTATATATAACAAGAAATACAAATCACAAATAAAATGAAAGGCAGGAGAAAGAATAAAATATCTTAAATCTGCCCCTTTTGTCCAAAAAATAAATGGGAGTCCTGACCAAGAGGCAGCAAAATTTATACATTTACACAGTTACACAATTAAAATGCCAAACAAACAATTATTAAAATATTCACAGTTCAAAGAAGTCATCACTGCCCTCAGTCTGGACTTAAATTTGCTCGATGGAATCAGTTTGTCTTTTAAACATCTTCCACATGCAATGCTTATAAACACACATTTTACAATTTCATATTTCTTTAACAGACTAACTTTTATCATTCTCTTAAACAAATACATCGAACCAGCATATAAAGACAAGAGAGATGGACGACATAGGATGGTAATCTAACCTTAGCTAACGTTAGC
>NW_013953047.1:301063-301636 GCF_001266775.1 Austrofundulus limnaeus
TTTCACAAGAAAATTGCTTCTCTCCTGTGTGGATCTGCACGTGACTTTTGAGATGCGATTTTTGAATAAAACCTTTTCCACAAGTTTCACAAGAAAATGGCTTCTCTTCTGTGTGAGTCATCATGTGACAATTAAAACTGTAATTTTTGTAAAAACTTTTCCCACAAATTTTACAAGAAAATGGTTTCTGTCCTGTGTGTCTCCGCATGTGATTTTTCATATCTGACTTACTTTGAAAACCTTTTCCACAAGTTTCACAAGAAAATTGCTTCTCTCCTGTGTGGATCTGCACGTGACTTTTGAGATGCGATTTTTGAATAAAACCTTTTCCACAAGTTTCACAAGAAAATGGCTTCTCTTCTGTGTGAGTCATCATGTGACAATTAAAACTGTAATTTTTGTAAAAACTTTTCCCACAAATTTTACAAGAAAATGGTTTTTCACCTGTGTGGTCCCTCATGTGGACGACTAAGAGACAATAAGCCGAGAAGTTTTTCCCACAGGTGGGACAACAATAAATCAGTTTATCGCAGTTCTGGTTCCAGACTCTGTGGACCTTCACATGATGGTGAT
>NW_013953048.1:0-419 GCF_001266775.1 Austrofundulus limnaeus
GTACTGTAGGTATTGTATGTACTGTAGGTACTGTAGGTACTAAAGGTACTGTATGTACAGTTGGTACTGTAGTACTGTAGGTACTGTAGGTACGGTACTGTATGTACTGTAGGTACTGTAGGTACTAAAGGTACTGTATGTACAGTTGGTACTGTAGTACTGTAGGTACTGTAGGTACTGTATGTACTGTAGGTACTGTAGGTACTAAAGGTACTGTATGTACAGTTGGTACTGTAGTACTGTAGGTACTGTAGGTACTGTATGTACTGTAGGTACTGTAGGTACTAAAGGTACTGTATGTACAGTTGGTACTGTAGTACTGTAGGTACTGTAGGTACTGTAGGTACTGTAGGTACTGTAGGTACTAAAGGTACTGTATGTACAGTTGGTACTGTAGTACTGTAGGTACTGTAGGTACT
>NW_013953048.1:2537-3286 GCF_001266775.1 Austrofundulus limnaeus
ATTTAATTTCAGTTGGCATTAAAAAGTCTTAATAAGTCTTAAATTTAACTTGCTTTAAACTGTAGGAACCCTTTATTTGCTTTCGGTGTTTTTTTCATGAAAGGGCTATTGTTCTTTTTGCCAATAATGTCTAAATCTATAAATTAGTTGGTTCTATCTGATCACACAGTTATTTAGGGTGTAACACTGATATAAACAATTTGGGGATTAGTGCTACTTGAATAATTTTTAATATTTTGAATGGGCTGTTTCACTTCCTGCCAAAATGTTTGCATGTGAAATACTTTTTAAACATTTCATCATTAAAACTTTACACCATAAAATGTTCTGCATGTAAATATGACAAAGCAAGACAAAGACAAAACTCACATCAGTGATCTTTTTGCTGCGTTTGTGGGTTTCGTACTCAGGAGTCTCCAGAACAGAGGTGAACTTGTCTTTGGCTCGCTCGTACTGCTCCCTGTACTTCCACTGGAGGAGGACGAGTCAACACAAGACAGCTGGTGTCACTGATACTCTCATTTACTGATATATGTTATATATGTGTTTCTATTTTATGGCATTTAGGACAAAACTATCCAGAAAAACATGCAAAGATTTCCTTCAACTTAGGAATCACCTGTTTAAGACAAACACTACCAAAATCTAAGTTTGACTATATCTATATACTGTATCTATATCTATATATCTATATCTGTATCTATATCTATATATATCTATATCTGTATCTATATCTATATCTATATATA
>NW_013953048.1:5498-6123 GCF_001266775.1 Austrofundulus limnaeus
CAGTTAATACAGAAACATGTAGTGATCATCTATTATTGTATAAAAAGTAATAAGTATGGTGACATGCATAAAAACATGCTTCCACACAAACACAAAGGCTTTTTAATACAAATGAAGATAACATGAAAGTTTGCAGTGCTGCTGCAGCTCATGCTGAGTTACTGAAAACAAGCTCATCGCTAAATTAAAAAAATACATTAAGTTGCACAAAGTTTTTATGTATGTGCAGTTTAAATTCTGTTTAATAAAAATGCACATGAAGCCAGAAAATGTGAGAAGCAGGAGTAGTTATGATGAAAAGTCCTGTGAGAATTTACCTTCTGTCTCCGTGTGTACTGCAGCAGACTGAGCTGTGAACATGTGCTGCTCTGTCCACTGGCTTCTGCTTTTTAAAACTACTTGTTGCTCTTTGGACTGAAGAAATTGTAAAGTTTGATTTGTTTGGTGTCAATTAAAATGTTTTCTTATGAAAAAATCAAATCCAACTGAAGCTTTACAAAAAAAAAAACAAGCTTAGATTTGATCAAACTATTTTTTTCTCCTTGTTTGTGTTTGTTGTATTCTAAATCGGTTAGTTTGAAATATATACTGGTGAAAACTGTGGAGCAGGTGTGGACAACCAGTT
>NW_013953048.1:7795-9448 GCF_001266775.1 Austrofundulus limnaeus
GTTCAAAAAAGTGCTTCAAATTTTTTGTTTTATGATTATATTTCAGACAGTTCATTCAAATGATACATTAATAAGGCTTTTATTCATTATATTTTGACAAAATGCAGTTTTTTGCACACATTTAAATCATAACCCTAAATCTGCCTGTTTCTCCACTTTTGGATTTAATCCTCYTTTTGATGCGATGTGTCACAAATATGGGTGTATTTTCCTCTGCAGATGTGATAAAAACACATGTAAATGTGGGTGGACTGCACTGCAGAGAGACCGTCTGTTTGCAGCACAGTTTGAGGTGCACGTCTCAGTTTGTGAGGGTCGGAAAAACTAACCAGCTGCGTTTGGACGTTTGGACCTAAATGTGTGAACGGTGACCTTTTTTAAACAACAAATGTGATTTTAGAAGTGTCCATTCCAGGTCAGAAAGCATTTTAAGAAGAGTTAAAGATGAAATAATTAATAATGAATGAAGGGATTAGAAAATGAAAGAGAATAAATGCATGTAATTAAAAAGCTGTTTTAGGTGGATGAATGGAGGGATGAAGTTTCGATCAGATGAGTGTTTATTGTAGTGAGATTATGTCCAGAAACAAACAGATTTTAATCCCAGTTTGTGYACAGACTGCTGACGGTTTACCTTGCTGCTCATAAAGGACTGGCACAGAGCGGTGAGGATGTCAGGCCGCAGTAACTCATTGCAGCCACTCTTTAGCAGATCCTTTGCCCGGGATTTATACTTTTTCTGTTCTCACACACACACACAGCATGCCACAGGTGAGAACATAACGAAAACAGACAGAAGCTAAACTGGGAGGACTGGAGGAGAAACTCCGGAGAGCCAGGTGGGACCACCTGTGCCGACAGAGCGACAGACTTTTAATCTGTAATTTATAATCTATGTATTTGGTCTTTACTGAGAAGATTTTAATAAGTGAAACAAGACATGAATGTGTCTCTCTGAGGGAACAGATGCAGTCTAGCTGCTGTTTGAGCAGCAACCTGAGAGGGACGAGAAGATAACTAGAGACTGGAGCAGGAGAGCCATCATGCTGCGACCATCAGGACTGCTGACAGCCTCATGCACGTCTGCAGGACTGGAGCGAGCAGGCAGAGCGGTCCAGCAGCACAGCCAGGACCTTTACCTGGCTCATTTTCCTGTTCTCTCTAGCCAGCTGGTACCTAGGATCATCTGTGGTTATGGTGAACTTATCCTTGGTCTTCTCATAGTTAGCTCTGTAGGACCTCTGCTCAGAACGTCAGAAGGTTAAAAACATGAAAAACATCTAGACACTAAGCTTCTGTCACYTCAGGAAACTTTGGGAAAGAAAAGAAAGTTAAAGCAAGCTGATGMGGAGAAACTAAACACTCAAAACTTTTAATGATAAACATTAATTTAACATMATTGTTGTTTTAACTTTAAAACTGAGTCCAGTGTAGAAGCATAGAGACACATTTATGTGGTGTTGTTTGTAACGTTACACAGTCAAAAATTACCACCAACATTTTTGGTTTATTTAACCTTTTATAAGAAAAAAAGAACAGATTTAATTTTCAAAGTCAGTTTTTCATCATATGATTCATACATTTATAAATGTCATAGTTTATAAACTAAATATTTAACTTACAAATTAAATATTTAGTTAACAAGCTAAACAT
>NW_013953048.1:10321-11951 GCF_001266775.1 Austrofundulus limnaeus
AAACTAAATATTTAATTTGTAAGTTAAATATTTAGTTTATAAACTATGACATTTATAAATGTATGAATCATATGGTGAAAAACTGACTTTGAAAAATAAATCTGTTCTTTTTTTCTTATAAAAGTCTAAATAAAACAAAAATATTGGTGGTAATTTTTGACTGTGTAACGTTACAAATGACACCTCATACACATTACAACATATTCTGTGTAATTTTACCAGTAAGAGAATCAAACCAGCATGAATCCAGTCTTGGGTTAAACAGATAAAAGACTCACATCATTGATGAGCATGGAGGCGTTCTTTGCAGCCTGGAAGACTGGAGTGTCGCTGGTGTAACTGAAGTTACCTCGGTTTTTCTCAAATGAGGCTTTGTATAGTCTCTGTATAAAAATAAAAATAATAGAGGAGGATAAAATCAGAGCATGCTTCAATAAAATGTAGACTTTATTTTAACATAGAAGAGAATAAATGTATAAATTACCTCACTGTACAGAGCCTTGTTCTTATCAGCCAGCTGCAGCTCAGGAGTGTCCCACGCGTAACACCCGAAACCCTTCAACCATTCCAGGTCTTCTTTATATTTCACCTAAAAATAAACACATGAAAAGGGTTTAAGACAAATGCTCAGTAACACAGTATAAAACCATCTATCTGCTGGAACACAGGGATGAAAAGTACTCACGTTGCTGACGTTATTGTTGACCATRCTGCTGAAGAAGAACTCAGGACGGTCCGGGATGGACTTCCATGTTCCCAGAGAGTTGATGTACTTCTCTCTGTATTTCACCTGGGATACAGCAATGGAGAATAAAGAACACGAATGAGACTGAGCTTTAGTATTTGTGACTAAGATTCAGGCAACGGTTTAGCTCCAGACCTCACTGATGTCATCTGTGAACTTGCGGTGGCAGACGATGTCCAGAGCATCCTTGTCTGTGTGGTAGTGGCCCTTGGAAAGCTCAAACGTCTCCTTGTAGCGCAGCTGAATACAACAAATGTTTTTTTAAATGCGAGACTCAGCAAACTTGATTAAATATATTAGTATATACCATTTTTTAAACCCATTCATTGCCACCCAAACATAAATCCATATTTAATGCAATAGGCTGTTTTTATATTCTTGTTCATGAACAAAAAATGACAGGAAGTCACTGATATACATAACTTTTTTACTGTACATAGACAGTCTAAAGTTTTCAGTTTCAAGTTTTTTTAAGGTTGATTTTATTTATTTTATTTATTGGGAATACTTACATCGCTGGACTGCAGGTAGGCTTTCTTGGAGCGGATCAGGAGAGGTGTGTCAGCAATGGCAGTGTACCTGTGCTTCATCTTCTCATACTGCTCTTTGTATTTGTTCTAAGGAGAGTAAAAAGGTTACATAAAGCATTAAAGTGTTTAACAGGAGAATAATGTCAATGTTAATTTTATTTATACAGCACATAAAAACAACAGAATTTGGCCAAAGAGCTTCACAATTCAGCCAAATGAATAAAACAACAGAGCAACACATAAATGTAGACAATAAAATCAATTTAAAATACAGAAAAACATTAAAAACATTATCTTTAAAAGAATCTCAAACTCTACCAGAATGAAAGGCCAGGGAGTAAAAGTGAGTTTTAAG
>NW_013953048.1:12633-14363 GCF_001266775.1 Austrofundulus limnaeus
ACTTTAGATTCAGGAAATTTAATTTCAGACAGATTTTAATGTCATTCAGACAGCTCAGGAGGGATTTGAATGAATTGATCAAACCTGGATTGATAGGCAGGTAGACCTGAATGTCATCAGCAAAACAGTGAAAATGAATCTTATATTTATTAAAAATGGACCCCAGAGGCAACATATAAAGATTAAAAAGCAGAGGGCCTAGAACAGAGCCTAGGGGGACCCCACAAGTCAGAGGAGCTGTAGAGGAGGAGCTATCTTCTAAATGAACAGAGAAACTGCTAATTGGTCAAGTAGGCTCTAAACCAGGATCAAACTGTGCCTRTGATKCCAACCAGCTGCTCTAARRGTGACAGTAACATGTTATGATCAACGGTATCAATAATAAGAAGTTAGTTTAGTTTTAGATTTTTGGTTTTAACTGAGTTTAATGCAGATTATATTACTGTAGTAAAACTGTGGCTATTATAGCTTGTGAAGTTACTGAAAACAAATATTTTTRAAAATCTCCATAATTAAGAAATATCAGGATAAATTCTTCACAAAAGAGAATTGAGGAAACAGGAGACGTACGTCACTGTAGACCACTTTCATTTTCCTGGCATGCTGGTTATTTGGAGTGTCCGATTCTGGAGTGAAATGACTTCTCTCCTTTGCTGCCAGGTCTGTGTACTGGTACTGTAGAAAAAAGAATGCATWAATAAGATTAGATGAAACAATAAATACATTCAGAGGATGAAAATAAGGGCTTGGATGTGTTTTAACCTTATTAATCAGCTGCTGGGCCCACTTGACTCTCTTTATGTCCAAAGAATCGACAGTGGAGGAAACTTTGGACATTTCCTTTTTGCTCTGACCTCTGTAGACCATCTGAAACAGATCAGCAGGAAAGGTCAGTTCAAACCTGCTTCCAGGCTAACATTTTTAGAGAAATCTTGGAGAAMACTGCAAACTGTCTGCGATTTTTCTTTTATGAGGAAGTCAGGCCAGGTCGATCTATTTTCACAATGTGATGAAGCATTTACATCACTCATGTGTGTCTTCAGCTCCGTCACACGCTTGTACTCTGGAGTGTCCAGAACCACTGTGAAGTTGGGCAGGTTCTTCTTGGCCTCCACTGGATAGCTTGTCTGTAAATAAATAAATAAATAAATAAATAAAAACCAGGTTGTAAAAATGACTCTGACACCAACAGAAACTACACTAATGCACAACTCGTGCCGTCCAAACTAAAGCCTTACTCTGAACTTGGTGATGTTGCGCACGTGGACCATCTCTGGGGTGTTGTATAAGAAGCAGCCGACGCCTCTAAACCACATCAGATCTTCTTTGTATTTCAGCTAAAAACATCAAACATGTACAGTTTAAGAATTAAGTGAGTTTAAGAATGAATATGAAGCCTGTTTGGTGTAAATACTGATGTGATACCTCGCTGGTGATGTTGTTGACTTGGTAGCAGTGCAGGAGCTCAGGGGTCATGGGCAGAGAGATCAGCTGACCTCTGCTGTTATAATATTTCTCCTTGTAGCACAGCTGCAGGATTACAAGCAAACAGCTGGATGAAAGCACACATGTGGGCTGCCGTTTGTAAAGTTACACAGTCATAAATTACCACCAATATTTGTGTTTTATTTAGACTTTTATAAGAAAAAAGAACAGATTTATTTTTCAAAGTCAGTTTTTCACCATATGATTCATACATTTATAAATGTCATAGTTTATAAACTAAATAT
>NW_013953048.1:15496-16535 GCF_001266775.1 Austrofundulus limnaeus
ATTTGTAAGTTAAATATTTAGTTTATAAACTATGACATTTATAAATGTATGAATCATATGGTGAAAAACTGACTTTGAAAAATAATCTGTTCTTTTTATCTTATAAAAGTTTAAATAAAACACAAATATTGTGGTAATTTTTGACTGTGTAACTTTACAAACGGCACCACATACACACACTCATAAACATGAGCAGTATTATTTGTGTGTTAACAGTGTCGTACGTTGCTGAGGTTCTTTTGGTTCATCTTGACTTGTTTGATGTCGGGGGTATCGTAGGTCGTGTGGATCTTGTCCTTTTGCTTATGGTACAACTCGCGATACAGACGCTGCGCAGACAAAGAAAAATGAAATGAAGTTATCACAGAATGATGATGTGTCCTCCTGAACAACGCAGGCAGAATGTTTGCTCACATCGTTGACAATCTTGTGAGCCTTTCTTGCACCGACAAAGTTGACACCCTCGGGATGAAGAGTGTAACCCTTAGCCTTCGTCATCTCATAGGCCTCCTTGTACTTGGCCTGCAGACATTAGAGTCGGCAGAGATTACTGACATTATAAATGCTTCACTGCTGTGAAATGAACGTGCAGAATGATCAAACTCACGTTGCTGGTGACGACACGGTTMATCTTAGCCTGCCTGATGAGCGGCGTGTCGTTAGGCAGGGAGTATCCAGTGGGCATGGATTTTCTGTTGGCCTCTTTGTACAGGTTCTGGAAAAATAAAAGAAACACGGTAAGAAGAAATGATTTTTTAGCTTGATAGATATATATAAATCCTTGAACCATTTTTGCAAATTRAGGTTAAAGCCTTGAAAATAACYGGTTTACAAATGTTAGCAGAGTAATCTTAAATTATATACCGTATGTGCCTTTTTTAACWGATGCTTTTTTCACCAAATCTGGAACATCTATAATCGTCTGTGCATGTGTAATGTTGCAGTGCTTAATTTAAATTATTACCAGAGTTGTACAGTAACTAAGTACAAATACTTTGTTACTGTACTTAAGTAGAATTTTTGGTTATCTGTACTTTAC
>NW_013953048.1:21673-23325 GCF_001266775.1 Austrofundulus limnaeus
AGATAGATAGATAGATAGATAGATAGATAGATAGATGATAGATAGATAGATTTATTCGTATAGCACCTTTCAAAACTCAGTTACAAAGAGCTTTACATCATAATAGAAACAAAACACATAAAAACATAGCACAAAACAAAAATAAAACATGCAAAGGTCAACAATTAAAGGCCAACTCATAATAAAATGTTTTTAAAAGAGATTTAAAAGAGGACAATGAAGAAGTTTGTCTGATATAAAGTGGCAGTGCATTCCATAAAACAGGAGCCCTAACAGAAAAGGCTCTATAACCCTCTGTCTGTAGTCTGACTCTGGTACTATAAGTAGTGACTGACCCGATGAGCTCAGAGGTCACACTGGTGTATGTGGTGTGAGTGATTCTGAAATATAAGATGGTGCAAGTCCATTCAGTGATTTAAAAACTATCAATGCAATCTTAAAATCAATCCTGAAAACCTCAGGTAACCAGTGTAGAGAAGCTAGAACAGGAGTGATATGATCAAACCTCTGGGATTTACTGAGGACTCTAGCTGCTGTATTTTGGACTAATTGTAAATGTTTAAGGTTTTTTTTAGGCAGACCAATAAACAGATGATTGCAGTAATCAAGATGACAAAAAAATAAATAGCATGAATGAGTGATTTAGTATCTGKAAATGAGATRATTGATCTTAATTTGGCAATATTTCTGATGTGATAGAAGCCAGTTTTAATACTATTATTAAAATGTTTAGTAAAACTCAGATCAGAATCCAGAACTACCCCAAGGTTTCTGGCCTCATGAGAGCAATTAAAACCTGAAGAATTAAGAATTTAATTATAGGGTCTCTATGAGCCTTAGGGCCCAAAACCAACACCTCAGTTTTATTATTGTTTTAACAATAAATAATTATCGAACWTRCAGACCTTAATATCGGTGAGACAAGAATTTAGGATGTTTAGAGCCGATAGGTCTGAAGGATCAATAGATAAATATATCTGGGCATCATCTGCATAAAAATGAAAAGAGACATTATATTTGCGAATAATTTGACCCAAAGGCAGCATGTAAATAGAAAATAGCAGTGGGCCAAGAATGGAACCCTGAGGAACACCACAAGTAAGTTCATACTTCATACCTTTTCAATTTTTATAGGAAGTTCARAGTAAAAGTACGTAAGGTTTTATTACCTGGATGCTTCAAACATCCTTGGAAAAAATACGTWCAGAAAAAGAGGGTTAATTAGTGTTAGTTGGTTACACTCTAACGTCTAACAAAAAAGTTAGCACCTTCAGGGGTGTAACCAGGATGAGACATTTGTTAAAAGGTTGAATCATTATTATATGAGCAGAAGTTTTTGTAGTTTTTTGGAGTCTCTGTCTTAGATTCAGCATGGGGCAGACTGTTGTTTTGTTTTGGTTTCAGATAAGATGAAGGTTATTTTAAGGTGCTGCTGGGGCTGATTGGAGAGAGACCAGAATAAAGTCATTTTAGAAGAGATTCAACTGGTTTTCTGCTGCTTTATTCACACTTCCATTTATTGATCACCTTGTAACTTTGACACCATGTTTTCAATATAAAATTTTATTATATAATAAGTAGGGCTGTGAAATTAATCGAGTTAACTCTGATTAATGTTAGTGCTGCATGGGCATAGATTAAAACTTTTAATC
>NW_013953048.1:24790-28519 GCF_001266775.1 Austrofundulus limnaeus
TAACAAGACAAATAATCTTACACATTCTGAAAACAAGATGATTATTCTTACACAATCAGTTCTTGTTTAGTAAATCAGTCTGAAAACAAGATCAAAAAGACTTTTTGGCTGATATAATGTTTAAAACTTGGTTAGATGGACAGTTTTTACAGTTTTTGGCTGATATAAGGTTTTAAAACTTGGTTAAGTGGACAGTTTTTGCAGTTTATGTGAAATTTACAGCTTTCTGAAATTGTAACAGAAGGACGGACGGACAGTATTTCAGTAAGACAGTAAGACAGTAAGTGCCCCGCCTCGGCAATGGGGGGCAATAATAATATATTTAGTCATCCATGGTTACAAAAAAAGGACCTGGAAATGAGTTAGTTTTAATAAACAAAAATGAATATTTTCTTTGTGTTATTATGCACTGATTTATTTTATTTTATTTTATTTTATTTTTTTGTGTTGAATCAACTGAATAATTAATCCCTTTAAGGGCTGTATCACACTGTGTCCTATGGGTTTTGTGTTTTTAATTTATCCTATTGTTGGTAGTGTGTTGAGATATGTTACTTATTGGCCAGGACTCAAAACTGATGCACCAAAGATTCTCTGTCAGTTCCTCAAACGCAACATAAATACTGCAGGTCAAACATTAAACTTAACGTTATAAATAATGCTCAAGTTTAATAAACTGTAATGAAAGAAATACACGTTATTGCGCGTTCGTTTCCAGGATGTGTGTGAAATCATATGAGAATGTYCAAATWTAATGTGAGTGTGAGAGTAAACCATACAGAAAACCAGAGAGCTCACGCTGAAAACCTGTTTAACGCAGACCAGGAAATCAGGCCGAACCAGGAAATCCCAAGAGTTTTATCATCAGCATGACTCCGCCTATATTAATTACATCATCAGCCGGGAGGGGGTCCCAATCATTTTGGTCAGAGCCATGCCCACAAACAAATATAAACCTATCCTGATGAGTTTAAAAGTACACCTATGTGTTATATATGTTACCCGGCATGTAGTTACTAAAAATAGAATCATCTAGTTAATTATAAATCACATTTATCAGTCATTACACTTCTATCATAAAACAAACTACCAGTATACGTGTGATGTAATTATAATCAGTGCACTACATAGACCCCAATTATTCCTTCAGTATTATAAAGCAATACTTTGCTTGTTTGAGCAATTTCTAGAAATGTTGGTATTTTAAAAATGCAAGAATAAAAGCACAAATGATAGTCCATATTCTATTTTTTTTATTTTATTTTATTTTATTTTTTGTTTCATGATAAACTAAATTCCATACTTTTCAGAAATGTGCAGGAACCCTACACAAGGAACTTGTATTTAATTTACTTACGTCCAGGATCAGCTTTCCAGATTTGACACAGCGGGCAGTGGCAGGGTCGTCTTGAAGTGACTTGGGCAGAGTGTAAAGAGATTTGAACTTTTCATAATCCATCTTGTACTTGACCTAAGGGGGGCAAAAATGTCTATAGATAACTTCTTACAGGTCAACAGTGAAACTCACCACCATCATTCATTAACATCAGAAAAGTGAACCTTGAACTCACGTTGCTCAGAATGACCTTCTGTTGTTTGGCATGTTGCAGAGCATTAGAGTCAGCTGGAATCTGGTAGCTTTTTGCTTTGATTTTATCCCAAACAGCTGTGTAGTTTTTCTGAGGACAGAATAATTACATTATCGCCTTATAGCAATGTTTTTATGTTGTCTATAGACAAAGAAAAAAAAACTGTATATTTTGTTTTGCTTACATTACTGAAGATTAATTTAAAGTTGTGGCATCTGGCGTAATCAGCTGTGTCCAGAACAGTGGTATATAAATGCTTCTCCTTGTGATACGCCTCCCTGTAGTTCAGCTGTGAATTCAGAATTAAAACCACATGTAAATGAAGRGTTTCATAAACATTATTTATTTTCTGAAGCAGCTCACTTACGTCACTGGCCCAGGTGTGGCCCAGGACAGCAGTCACATACTCAGGGGTGTCCGTCACAATCGAGTAATTGTGGAATTCCTTCTTGGCGTTCTCTCTGTATTTACGCTGTTAGGGATGCAACAGACAGAGTGAGTAAATGAGTTTTTAATTTAAGTTTGAATGAAACTTATGTTGTTGAATTCAACTTTTCTACTCACTTCACTTTGCAGCTCGTAGGACTTCTTGGCACGAAGAATCTCTGGTGTATCCCAAACGTAGCAGCCAATACCCTTCATCCAGTTCAGGTCGTCCTTGTAGAACACCTATCAGACGATATCAGCAGACAAAATAATAGTTAGAAAATATCCATTTTACATATTTTGTTGTACAAAAGCAAAATATGGAAGCATAACAATAAAACACATGTTGTGACAAAGCAGCTATTGTGTTTTCTGTTTTGCTGACCAATGATGGTGTCAAGGTACAAAAGAAATACTGTTCATGGACAGATACTTAAAAATGCTTATGCTTRTTCTTTTCAGCTCTCGAAGAACCGTTACCTCTCTTCAACCGTCCCTTATTTACCCTGCTTTGCTGCTTTCGGAGCCTTTCCTGCATTTCTTCTAAATTGGAAATTATGGATCTGGTCAGRTGGTCTCTCAATGCTATTGATCAAATTTTCTCCATGAGAAGATTGGGCAAAGGGGAGCCCTGTTGTCCTGATGGGACATWTGCCGCTGGGCATGTTATGGATTCCTGGAGTAAGTGGAAGTGTGAGTAAGTGTTTCTGCCTTGGTAAAATAAAGATTTCCACAACAGTAATGTGCCAGTATGTGTTGTCGGTCGAGGACATCAAAGATGGAATTTGGAAAGTGTCGGCAGCTGTTCGGGCCTTGATGAGGCTACCCAGCCTGTGTGATGAAATATGTTGAGCTTTCAACACTCAGACTCAGGTGCTTTTGGAGCAGAATTGCAAGCTGGAGGTGATTCTCTTGCAGGCCAGTGATCGTTCCTGAGCTCACTGGCAGGAATGAATAGAGAAGTCGTCCAGCCGGCGAGGCGAGAACAACCAACAAATTCGGATGATTGAAATACGTCATTGAGAGTTTCCAATGAAGACTTTGATGGTTGACAAATCAACAGTTTCGATTTCTAACAAAAACAATTGTGTTTAACTAAATTTGGCTCTCACATGTTGGCCTTGAAGGCTGGATATTTCAAATTCTTCTGAATGTTTTTGTGAACAGATGCTCTGGCTCCCACAATCCCCTCTACCACTCACATCAGTGAACTGGTGTCCGAGGGGAACCAAGGCTGAACTGATGAACTCTACAGCTCTTCAAAAAGAAAAAATCAGTAGGTCCTCTGGATGGTTCTTCTTTAGTGAAACGTTTCGTCTCTCCTCCAAGAGACTTCTTCAGTCTGAAGAGTTTCAGGTGAACTCAGCCTTATAAGCTCCGCCTCCACATGGTGGACAAACAGGTTAGTCACATGCAAAAGAGGGCCATCGACTAACAATAGGCTTGATTAGCTCTATTGTTCATAGAGGGTCATGTGACCCATCACCTGACTTATTGGTTTGGATGCTGTGGTTCTTAGGTGTCATGTTATGTGTATGTAGTGAATGCAGGCGGGGCTCAAAGTCCCCTTGTTTTTGTTTTTTCCTCCTTTGTATTGGGTATCATTGGGGCCCTGATTCACACCTTTTGCTCACAGGGGGCGGAGTCATACTTGAAATAACAGCGTTGTAGGAGGAGGACAACTGGACACGAAGGCCTCCACCTCTGTTTAATG
>NW_013953048.1:29312-32509 GCF_001266775.1 Austrofundulus limnaeus
GAGTGTAAACTGCAGAGTCCTGACCTGTAGATGAGTGTAAATTGCAGAGTCCTGACCTGTAGATGAGTGTAAATTGCAGAGTCCTGACCTGATGATGTAGCTCGTCTGTGCTGGCTCATTCTTTTGAACAGTGCCTCTTTTGTTTCTCCAATGTATGACTGATCACAGTCCTCCTGACACTTAACAGCATACACTATATTACTCTGTTTTTGCTGGGGAACTGGATCTTTGGTGTGAACTAATCTTTGTCYTAATGTAACGTCTACATCCCTTCAGAAACTATGATGAGGGGTGGGGGAGCTCTTGGACTTGTTCACAGTCACTCACAGATGCTTACATGCACAAACAACACTCCACTGCTTCAGATACACACACCCCTCAACTCACCGCCTTTGRTGGCTTATACGTTGCTACATGCAGAGATATATTTTTTTGCAAACTCATATTGTGTCCTTGTTAGGGACACAGTATGACATGCTTTTTTATCTTTCACTGTCTTCATGTTTGCCATTTCGTCTTTCTAACACAAGGGTAGCGCCTCTTCATGGCTGCAGGACCCAGGGCACCTAATCACCCATGTATGTGTTTCTTTTGCTTTTGTCTCCCTCTTGAATGGGTTGTTCAYYACTGTAATTTCCCTTTGAGATCAATGAAGTATTTTTGAATTTGAACTGAAATGAATTTGAATAAAAACTGTTATATTTTTAATGAGAAAACCCTCATTGTTAGTTTACAAGAAAGTTGAATAGTTATTTAAATGTCCATAAATTTGTGCAATAATCTGTCCCAGAATCTTTCACAACAATCACATGCAGCCGTGCAGAAAAACATAACCTACATCACTGAGAATCTCATTGGTCTTTCTGGCACGAATGGCGTCCTCCTGCTCCGGGTGGCAAGTCCACTGGTGCAGGTAGGTGCGGTAGAGGACATCACTCAACATGTCCTGGCACCTCTTGGCTACCTGGTTAGCGATAATATCAGGCGGGAGGTGGATCTTGGTCTTGGTTTGATGGTAGTCCTTCTGGTAGATCCTCTGTCAGGACAGAATATTATGGATAAGAAAAAAAAAGAAAATCTTAATTGCAGCTAATAGGAAATTGAAAGAAAACTTACAAGCAAATTCTGATGGCATCTTGTGGTGAATTTTTTTTTAAATGTTCTCATAAATCTGTAAAGAAAAAAGGGTGTCTTACCATCGGTTTATTCTTCTCCTGTTGTCCACAGCGCATAGCCTCAGGGAAGTCCACCAGAGTTCCAGCCATGTAGTGACCTTTGGCTTTCTCATGAGCAATTTTGTACTTGACCTAGTGTTCAAACATAATTAATGTCTTAATTTTTTTAAATATCGACAAAGAGAAATCATAAGTGCTTTGCCTTGAAGTTCTTTTTTTAAACAAACCTAAAACGAGCACAGATACTCACATCACTAGCGATCTCTCTGCCCTTTTTGCCGCTGAGCAGGGGGATGTATTCATGGTTCAGCTTGTAGCTCGTTGCCTTGGTGCTGTCCCATTGAGATTTATACAATTTCTGAACACACAAATAATTGTTGCGAAGGTTAAGGAGAGGCAAATAAAATTACAGCACACAATGATGAAATGTGAGCGATTTTAAATTACCTCACTGATGGTCTTAGCCATCTCTCTGCTATGGGCCAGTTGAGGAGTATCGTCTGAACCAATGTAATGACCTTTTTCAGCATTGAAGGACTCTTTGTATTTCAGCTATAAAAAAAAGACAAATGTTTAATGGTGATCTATTTCTTTTAAATCTAAACATTAAAAATGTTGGGCTGCTTACATCACTGAGGTTGGCYGCATTTATTTTTGCCAAGACGATCTCAGGACGATCCACCACCAGAGTGAATTTTCCAAATTCTTCTTTGGCATTCTTCTTGTAGAGCCTCTGTAGACAAAATCACAACAGCAAGGTGAGACAAAGAGGCAAAATGGGCAACATGTAACAGAAGATAAATTCGAAAAGTAAAATTTTAAGTAGTGGGGGGGACCTACCTCATTGAGAATTTCCTGAGCCTTTCTGACTTTGACATGGTCAACAGAGTCGGCTGCCATCCAGCCACAGCCGCGAATCCATTCCAAGTCTGCCCTGTACACATTCTGCAGAAAGAAACCCAACATGATTATATCTAGGAAATAAAGAAAAACATTTCATTGCAACTCATTAAACTGTCACAACAAGCCATAATCTGTCAGCTCACATCACTCTGGAGGTCATAAATCTTCCTGGCCTGGACCACGTCATTGGAGTCCGGCAGACAGGTCCACTGGTGCAGGTGAGTTCTGTAGTTGAAGTCATTGACTTGAGTCTGGCATTTCTTGGCCAGCTCCAGACTCAGCATGTCCGCTGGCAGATGGTATTTAGTCTTGGACTTGTTGAAGTCCTTTTTGTACAGAACGTCACTGGCGATCTTGACTGAGTTCATGGCCAAGACAATGAGAGGATCATCCAGGACACTCAGGGCACCGATGTGATGACCACACTGTTTGCGGTATCCCTCCAGATAATTATGCTACGAAATGAACAAAAATGGCTATCTTTATGTTGTTGGGTTCCCAGTTAAATAAAATAAATATTACATTGTTTGTTCCCAGTGAGAAAAAAATACAACTTTATTCCATGACTTACTTTGCTCTGCACTTTAGTTGTAGATATGCACTGTTTGATGGGTACGGCATCACCAGGCATGAAGTATCCCGTGGCCTTCACCTTGTCCCATGCTTCAGTGTACAGTTTCTACAAAGGACACAAAATATATACTTTACATTGTGTTTCTATTAAATTATTCAGCTTAAAACGGGAGAAAACAGTGAGAGTAAGTATCTGTGAATTGAAATATGTAGAAACTACAGTTAATAAACAACGTCTTACTGGATGAATGTGTTTCGCCACTTCTCTGGCTGTGGCAAGAACTGGACTGTCTACCAGTGAGTATTTAGTCTTGTCCTGGTGCCAAGCCTCACGATATTTAGCCTGGAAAAGAAAAGAAAATATGTTAGGCATTGAAAACATTGTAGAAGTAAAACTGCAACATCTACGATTTATTTAATGTTCAAGCATCTTAAAGGGGCAATATTATGTAAAATCAACTTTTTTGAGTTTTATATCATGTTATAATGTTATACTCTCATAAAAACACGCCCAAAGCCTTGCTCTGACTCATTCATCATGTTTGA
>NW_013953048.1:32989-35902 GCF_001266775.1 Austrofundulus limnaeus
AGGTGACATAGATACTTTATTATGGTATAGTATTTAAATATATGTCTGAGAAACACTGAATATTGGCATTTTAATGGTGAAATCTTAAGCCTGAAACATACTCGCTCCGATGTCGACTGGTCGACGTGCGGTCACGTGGTTGTTCGGCAGTCATTTTTGCACAGATCTTTCATAGTTCCTGAGACACCCCGCGCCAAGCTCGGAAAAACCCCCTCCCGCTGCAGCATACGTCACTGTATGGAGTTCCCCAAGCAACAGCCGATGGTCAGACTCGTCACTCACCCGACGTATTTGTCCACATCTGTCCTGGTTAAAGCTCCACAGTTTTTATCCGTCAGATTCCTCCGTGCACAACGTCTGTTTTATTTCTATTCATGAGTTTTTCACGGTTTGACTATCTTTATAAAACTCTAGTTCCTGGTTTCGGCTCTGGGAGCGAGTCGTCCCCCCCGAGCACTTTTAGCACAAACAAACACGCCCACGAACTTCAGACCAATCACACATTATCGTCGACACAGGAGGGGGGTCAAAAGTTCTGCCAGAGGGTTGTGCCAAAAGGGGCTGTCGACACGATGCTGAGAAGCCCTCATTAAACTGCGACAACCCGTGCCACCGTCYGCAGTTCGCAGGGAGTATGTTTTCAGCTTTAGCCTCACCTCATTTAAGACCTCAGCAGCATTCTTGGCACAGGCCAGGTCAACTCTGTCCACAGGAACTGTGTATTTCTGCTCATCCAACTTGACACGGTAGCCTCTCTGTTTTAAAAAAAGAAGTATACAGTAAAAAAATGATCAAATAAAAACAGCATTACCGACTATGCTAAAGATGCTGTATTTTTCAAAATGAATGTTAAAAAGATCATGTATTAAAAGCATTTGGTAAGACAATTGTTGAACTTACATCAGCGAGGATCTTCTGTGCATGCTTCACCTTCACAACATCCACACATTCATGGGGGGACCATCCACAGCCACGTATCCACTCCATATCAGCTTTGTACACAGCCTGCAAGAAAACAGATTTATTTGAATTAGGACATAAAGTCTTCAGGGAATTTCAAGAATGATAGTGTATTTGATGAAATACTGGCCACACATGTTGACATTAACTTACATCACTCCGGAGGTCATAAACCTTCCTGGCCTGGACCACGTCGTTGGAGTCCGGCAGACAGGTCCAGTTGTGCAGGCGAGTTCTGTAGTTGAAGTCATTGACTTGGATCTGGCATTTCTTGGCCAGCTCCAGGTTCAACATGTCTACTGGCAGGTGGAACTTGGTCTTGGACTTGTTGAAGTCCTTCTTGTACAGAGCATCACTGGCGATCTTGGCTGAGTTCAGAGCCAGCATGATGAGAGGATCATCCTGGACACAGCGGGCACCGATGTGGTGGCCGACCTGTTTGCGGTATCCTGTCTTGTACTTGTACTAATAATAGAAAAAAAGAGGACAAAAGGTGAATGACAATTCAGCAAGTAGATCATTGTTTTACTACAAAGATTTTATCTCTTACATCACTAACGATGTCTCTAGAAGCTCTGGCGTGAAGCACAGAGATGGCGTCCTCTCTGACGTTGCAGGCTTTAGCCTTTTGTTCATCCCATGCCTTTGTGTAAAGTTTCTGCTCAGGCAAAAGAAAAATACAATTAAAATTTACATGCACATTATTTAGGTATCTTTTTTGCACTTGAAACACTATTGTCAAGCCAGACTTACATTGCTGATTGTGATGGCATTGGCCTTGGCCAATTCATACGGGGGGATGTCAGGTGGAATATGTATGACCAGCTTGTCTTTGTCCCAGACCTCCCTATATTTCCTCTGTTAAAAAGAAATCGCAGATCTTTATTAAAATATTCTCAAATACCTATCATAAAGTCTAAAACTGATCAAAGAAACACAATTGTAGTTAAGGCAGTAACACTCACATCACTGAGGATGTCAGAATTCTGCTTTGACAAGACAATAGCTGGTAGGTCGACAACACTGGTGAACTTGACGGTGCTTGGGTGCTGGCGGTAAAGTCGTTCATTAAGAACCTTCTGGGCATATTTAACTTTAACAACATCCACAGAGTCGTGGGGCGACCAGCCACATCCTCTCAGCCACTCCAGATCGGCTTTGTAAACAGCCTAAAATAAACAAGCATGGGTTTTAATCCAACAGAATGTGATGTTAGTGCTTTTGGAAATAATGCCGGTAAAACTTATGATTGATGTAGTACTTACATCACTCCTTAAGTCGTAGATCTTTCTGGCCTGGACCACATCATTAGAGTCTGGAAGGCAAGTCCACTGGTGAAGGTGAGTTCTGTAGTTGAAGTCATTGACTTGTTGCTGACATTTCTTGGCCAGTTCGATGGTCAGCATGTCAACTGGGAGGTGGTACTTGGTCTTGGTCTTGTTGAACTCCTTCTTATAGATATTGTCGCTAGAGATTTTGGCAACATGAGCAGCCAGCATGATCAACGGGTCATCCTTAACACTGAGGGCACCAATATGATGACCGCACTGCTTGCGGAAACCAGCCTTGTATTTGTACTGGAAGTTTCATTAAAAAATGTCCATCAGTCTTTATCACATTGAACTTTGTACAGCCATATTTCAAATATGCATTGAAAAGATTGAGCAAAGGGGAATTAATTTGTAAAATCAAGAGATGACATTATGAAGATGTTTGACATAAGGGAAACAAACTTACGTCGCTGACGATATCACGAGATGCTTTGGCAGCCAGCACAGAAACAGCATCTTTGGGCAGGAAATAACCCTTGTTGATGGTGTTAACAAAACCTTCACGATAATATTTCTGTAAAGAAAAAGTTGCTGTTAAGTTTTTATACAGTGGTGGGCAGCACTAATCTAAAAATTAGTTCCCCTAATTCTAAAGCACTAACTCAAATATTTAGGTCCCCTA
>NW_013953048.1:38687-49408 GCF_001266775.1 Austrofundulus limnaeus
CTTGGATCTGGCATTTCTTGGCCAGCTCCAGGTTCAACATGTCCACTGGCAGGTGGAACTTGGTCTTGGACTTGTTGAAGTCCTTCTTGTACAGAACATCGCTGACAATCTTGCCTGAGTTCATAGCCAGCATGATGAGAGGGTCATCCTGGACACTCAGGGCTCCGATATGGTGACCACACTGTTTGCGGAATCCTGACTTGTACTTGTACTGTGTGGAGATAAGACACAATTGTAAACAGAAGTATACATATACACTGTAAATATGTTAATTATAGAAGGAAAATCATAAACGTATTGAGTGACATGTTCCATACATCACTAATGATGTCTCTTCCATGTTTGGCAGCAATAATAGAGACAGCATCAGGCTTCATATTGTAGCCCTTTCTGAACATCTTCTCAACAGCCTCTCTGTAGATTTTCTAAAATGAAACATATAGACAACACAAAATAATTATAAAATGTAAAAGGAATGGAGAAAYAAAAAGCGGCTGAAAATCAATTACACATACATTGCTGATGTTGTAAGCATTAGCTCTGGACAGCAAAATCTCCGGAATGTCCGGTGTCACGTGGGTCTTAAGTTTATCGGCTTCCCATGCAGCAATGTAGTTTCTCTGTGGAGAGATGAAAAAAAAAAACACAAACATCACAAAGAGTCTTAACAAATTAGATGAAGTACAAACCAAGACTTTGTAACTTTATGATTACCTTATTAATGGTTTCGGCATTTGTTTTGGCTAAGACCATGGGCATGGCGGTCATGTCAGTTTTGTACTTCAGTGTGTCTGGTTTCTGTCTGTACAGACGATCACTGAGAATCTTTGCAGCATTCTTGGCTTTCACCACATCCAAGGAACCAATGGGGATCCACCCTACACCAACGACCTCATCCATGTCAGCTTTGTACACAGCCTGTGGGAAAAAAGCTTGATTTTTAGATTACACAAAAGCAGGAACATGACATGGTGAACTAATGGAGGGACTCACATCACTCTGAAGATCATAGGCTTTCCTGGCCTGGACCACGTCGTTGGAGTCCGGCAGACAGGTCCACTGGTGCAGGCGAGTTCTGTAGTTGAAGTCATTGACTTGGATCTGGCATTTCTTGGCCAGCTCCAGGTTCAACATGTCRACTGGCAGGTGGAACTTAGTCTTGGACTTGTTGAAGTCCTTCTTGTACAGAGCATCACTGGCGATCTTGGCTGAGTTCAGAGCCAGCATGATGAGAGGATCATCTTGGACACAGCGGGCACCGACATGGTGACCAACCTGRTTACGGTATCCTGTCTTGTACTTGTACTGATGAATAAAGAAGAATATTGGTTATACAATTGGAACATTTTTCACATTATGTTAGCTAAATAAACAGACACATAAAACAATACAAGTGACTCACATCGCTGACGATGTCTCTTGAAGCTTTAGCAGCCTTCACAGAGACTGAGTCTGGAGGAAGGAAGTAGCCTTTACTGATGGTTTCTTCAAAACCTTGTCTGTAAAGTTTCTACAAGAAAAAAAAACATTTTAAAATTATTTCATAATCGCTGACAGTGTCTCAGAACTCATTTCAAGAATTCTATCTCTTTTACATTTATTGAACTGAAAATGTAAACAAAACAGCCTCCAATTCTTATTGAAATAACAGTAAACAATCAAACCTACAAGAGAAAAACTTTTTGAAATGACTGCTGCTAAGATAAGAAATCAAATGTGGTGTGATTGATCTTCTTCTTGACTTTGTAAAAAATAATTGACTTACCTTGCTCATGTTGATAGCATTTTGTTGAGAGAGCATGATCTCAGGAGTGTCAGGCATGACGTGCACCTTAGTCTTTTCATTCTCCCATGCTTCTGTGTAATGGCGCTGCAACAAACCACAAACAGTTCTTACTTGAAGCTTTCTACCCAAGAAAAAATGATAAAACAGTTTCTAAATCTAGATCAAGGTTTGTTTTACCTTGTTCATTGTTATGGCATTATTCTTTGCCAGCACAATGTTCATTGCATCAATGGGACTAGTGAAACGAAGGGTGCTAGGGTGCTGGCGGTATGTCCTGTCAGTCAAAATCTCTGCAGCCTTCTTGGCTTTCTCCACATCCAGGGAACCAATGGGGACCCAGCCCAGACCCTGGAGCCACTTTAGGTCAGCTTTATAGACAGCCTGAAATGCAGAACAGCAGATATTTTGCTTTCTGATAGAAACATAAAATCAGAGGTGATTACAAACAAATACAAGTGTAAGACGCACATCACTCTGTAGGTCATATGCAGTTCTAGCCTGGACCACATCGTTGGAGTCCGGCAGACAGGTCCAGTTGTGCAGGTGAGTTCTGTAGTTGAAGTCATTGACTTGGATCTGGCATTTCTTGGCCAGCTCCAGGTTCAACATGTCCACTGGCAGGTGGAACTTGGTCTTGGACTTGTTGAAGTCCTTCTTGTACAGAGCATCACTGGCGATCTTGGCTGAGTTCAGAGCCAGCATGATGAGAGGATCATCCTGGACGCAGCGCGCACCGATGTGGTGGCCGACCTGTTTGCGGTATCCTGTCTTGTACTTGTACTAAACAAAGACCAAAATATTTTTTAAGAATTCAGTGGATACAATTGTTTTGACAACTATATCTAGCTTTCATTCATTTAGCTTGACATTTATAAAAAATAACATTTGCAAATAGGTCACACCATTTTCATACTATACACCAGTGATTCCCAACCAGGGTAAGGGGTACCGAGCATATTACAGGGGATACGTTGAAAAATTTCCCAGGTGTGTAAATAAATAAATAAATAGGACAGATATGTAGGAAKCTATGATTTCCACAATGCATAAAATGCGAACGGAATCACAAAATTGACACAAAATGGAATCAAGTGTAGAACGCGGAATCATAAGGAATTTCCTCATTTGAGGTATTTGATGTATTTTGGACGTTGCTGCTTTCTGCACCTGCCATTACCTGGTTTATTTATTTAATTACTTATTCACTTTCAAGGCAACATATTTAACTTTATGTTTAATTTGAGTTGTAAAGAATAAAATGCCCGAGAATTAAACATTATAGGGGGTTAAATAAATAATTTTCATTTAACAATCAGTTGTTGGACATTACAGTTTTGGAGAATTATCATTACATTTGACAGCGGGGGCACTAGTGGTATGACAAAATGGCTCAGGAGGTACACAAGTCTACAAAGGTTGTGAACCACTGGCATACACAATAATATATAACACAGTTACCTTCCTTTTTTAAGGTGCAGTAATTGACCAGAATGAAAAATCTCTTACATCACTGGCAATGTCCCGGGATGCCCTGGCTGCAATGACGGATACGGCATCACCACGCAGGTCATAGCCCTTCTTCTTGGAATCTTCATTTGCCTGCTTGTACTTTTTCTGCAAACAAACACAAGTAAAGTACATGTCTTTACTATTGAAAGTGCTATAGAAATTTGTTCCCAACACGTGTTTGACCTTAACGTACCACACTGTAGTTGACATTGTTGGCTTTGGCTAAGAGAATGTCCATGGCATCGGGCATGATGTGGATCTTTGTCTTATCATTCTCCCAGGCTTCGATGTAGGCTTTCTACAGTGACAAAAATCAAAAACATGAGAATTTACATCAAATGTAACATTTTCAAGTTTACACATAATAAATCTTTTCTATAMGCAGTAATAATCCACTAAATTGTTGGCTTTGGTGTTATACCTTGTTCATTGTCTGGGCATTGGCCTTTGCCAAAACTACTGGCATGTCCTCAGTGGTGCACTTGAATTTGAAGTTGCTTGGATGCTGACGATACTTTCGTTCACTCAGGACCTCAGCAGCTTTCTTCGCCTTCTCAACATCTAGAGACCCTATGGGCACCCATCCAATACCCTGCATCAACCTTAGGTCCTCTTTGTACACAGCCTGAGCAAAACAAGAAGTAATTCATGTGATAAACGGTGCTTAATGAGACACTGCAAATATGTATTTGAATGTAATTATATTTCCACAGAATAAATGCAAAAATGTAAACGCACATCACTCTGTAGGTCATAAGCATGCCTGGCCTGGACCACATCGTTGGAGTCCGGCAGACAGGTCCATTGGTGCAGGTGAGTTCTGTAGTTGAAGTCATTGACTTGGATCTGGCATTTCTTGGCCAGCTCCAGGTTCAACATGTCCACTGGCAGGTGGAACTTAGTCTTGGACTTGTTGAAGTCCTTCTTGTACAGAGCATCACTSGCGATCTTGGCTGAGTTGACAGCCAGCATCATCAGAGGGTCATCCTGGACACTGCGGGCACCAATGTGGTGACCGACCTGTTTACGGTATCCAGTCTTGTACTTGTACTACAAATGAAAAACAAACCAACTTATCCAAAACGTAGAGATATAGTAAAGTAATTGTGTTGTAACAATCCTGCTTTGATATACGTATTGTGCATCTTATTAGTACTAGTAAGTGTAAATAATTTGTTTGTGCAGTTTTTCAAATTTTTAGAATCTTATATAATTGCAAAGGGAAAAAATAAAAATATTTTACATCACTAGCGATATCTCTGGAGGCCTTTGCTGCTTTAATGGAAACGGCATCACCACGCATGTCATAGCCCTTCTTCTTGGCGTCTTCATTTGCCTGCTTGTACCTTTTCTGAAAATGATCAAAAACATTCCATAGATGTGAAGTCTGTAGCATTTTGTTTTACATACAAAGCATTTGATTTTTTACGTAACATATTTGAATTAAATTGACAATAATATAATGATTTCAGATCAAATTTGGTAACATTAAAACATCTTACCACACTGTAGTTGACATTGTTGGCTTTGGCTAAGAGAATGTCCATGGCATCAGGCATGACATGGATCTTTGTCTTCTCATTCTCCCAGGCTTCGATGTAGGCTCTCTGCAGAGGTGGATAAATGTAGGATTTGAGCTCTTTTAATGTGAAAAKCAATTTTCCTATGTCATATTTATGATTCAGTGAAATTATTTTGAATGAATTTGCACTTCGAGGGCTTTTGAAAACATACTTTGTTCATTATCTGAGCGTTGGACTTAGCAAGTACTACTGGCATGTCCTCAGTGGTGCACTTGAATTTGAAGTTGCTTGGATGCTGACGATACTTTCGTTCACTCAGGACCTCAGCAGCTTTCTTCGCCTTCTCAACATCTAGAGACCCTATGGGCACCCATCCAATACCCTGCATCAACCTMAGGTCCTCTTTGTACACAGCCTGAGCAAAACAAATATAATTTATATTCGAATAACATTTCAATCTAACAAAAGTTATYAACATGACAAAACTTTAAGGAACAACACTTACATCACTCTGTAAGTCATAAGCATGCCTGGCCTGGACCACATCGTTGGAGTCCGGCAGACAGGTCCACTGGTGCAAGTGAGTTCTGTAGTTAAAATCATTGACTTGGATCTGGTTCTTTTTGGCCAGTTCAAGAATCAACATGTCCACTGGCAGGTGGAACTTGGTCTTGGACTTGTTGAAGTCCTTCTTGTACAGAGCATCACTGGCGATCTTGGCTGAGTTGAGAGCCAGCATCATCAGAGGGTCATCCTGGATACTTCGGGCACCAATGTGGTGACCAACCTGCTTACGGTATCCTGTTTTGTACTTGTACTACAAATAAAGAACAAACCAACTTACTAATAAATTGTGCACCAATTTAGTGTCAGTAAGTATAAGAAAGTGTATTTTTTTGTTTGTAGAGCAATATATAATGGCAAAAATAGAGAGAAAAAAATTATATATATTACGTCGCTGGCAATGTCCCTGGAGGCCTTTGCTGCTTTAATGGAAATGGCATCATTGCGCATGTCGTAGCCCTTTTTCTTGGCATCCTCATTTGCCTGCTTGTACGCTTTCTGTGCAAACAAATAAAAACATATTCAGCCATTTTCTTTAAAATGTATCACAAAGCATTACATTTCAGAGACTATGGATCTGCTGTTTACTTTTCATTAAAAGGACTCACCTCGCTGTAGATGACTTTGTTTGCTTTGGCCAGAACGATGTCAATGGCATCGGGCATGACGTGAATGCTGGTCTTGTCTTTGTCCCAAGCTTCAGTATAGGTTTTCTGTAAATATTTTATTTTTCCTTAGTAACCACTCAAACTTATAAACCAACATTGAACATTGCGTAATAGTTCTGTGCTTTAGCTAAGAATAGCTGGACGTGATTTATCAGAGTAATGCAGTAAAGCAGTGAACAGATCTTTTTCTGTTAAGTTTGTATTCTGTTAGTGTCCCAGGCAGACTAACTAGTTTTTAAACTAGGCTGTATCCAAATAAGTACATAGATAACAAAAATGAAAAAGAATCAGGAACAAAAATACATTTATCTTTAGGCTTTGCTTCTCTAAAAAAACATACAATGCAAGAAGGTTTTTGACTATGCAGATGATGCTTTGTTTTTTCTTTGTGTTAAAGTAAAATTCCTTTAGGATTCTAAATTAGGGAGTATGGCAGTGAAGTCATTAGCATTATTGCCACATAGCAAGAACTCCCTTTTTTATGCTGGATAAAACGACCTGTAAATTAAATGAACACACTAACAGAATATATTAAATTAGATAAAATAATGTTTCACATAATTATCTACTTTGCCATTGTTGTTAATCGAAAATAATTATTTTGTAATAAATATTAACCTCCATTTATTTGTTTGGGTCAACTGCTTCCATGTTATTTGCCTACCATACATTTATTAATTATTAGTAAAAACATTTAAACATTATAAAAATGATAAACTAAAAAGCATGGGAGGGAAAAGGTATTTTGCATACCTTGTTCATTATCTGAGCATTGGCCTTAGCCAGTGCCATGGGCATGTCCTCAGTGGTGCACTTGAACTTGAAGTTGCTTGGATGCTGACGGTATTTATGTTCACTCAGGACTAAAGCAGCATTCTTTGCCTTCTCAACATCAAGTGACCCTATAGGCACCCATCCGATACCCTGCATCATCTTCAGATCCTCCTTATACACAGCCTGGATGAAGAACAAGGTTTGTTGTTGTATTATGTCACCATAAAAATAAAAAAATGAAAATTTGTACAGAAATTCCTGGGGATTCTGATGTTATCAGTACATGAAATGGATGTTTTTAGGCGTTATCAGTCCCATACAATGGTTTCAGAGGGTCCCTACTGTGCCTTCTAGGCTTCAGACTGTCCCGACAGTGCCCCCTAGTGGGTTAATATATCAATGACAATGAATGTGTAAATAACCAAAAGATATTGTAGTAAATTTTTTGGTCCGTGTCAGTCTCAAGCCCTGATCTCCTACTCTCTGGTCCGACACTCTACCCATTGCCCTATTTGAAGGCCACAATATACAACTGTTGGAGGGTGGAGTCTTTAGCGCTAACCATGTCATTTGCTCTAAAGTTAACCTTATTGGCTTCAAGCCTCCCATTAACCAGTATTTTATGCCTCATGTTAACCAGACAGTGGTTTTATGCCTCATATTGACCAGATAGTGGTTTTATGCCTCATTAACCAGATAGTGGTTTTATGCCTCATATTAACCAGATAGTGGTTTTATGCCTCATATTAACAATTTTTTATGCCTCATATTAACCAGCTGACAATCAGAAGCCATTCTATGGGYCGGGGAACCTGCTAACCGACACAGGCGGGACATTCTGAAGCCATTCTAGGGGACTGATAACGCCTAATAATGTCCATTTCATGGATGATAACATCCGAAGCGGGTGGAAATTCATACTTACATCACTCTGTATGTTGTACGCATGTCTAGCCTGGACCACATCATTTGAGTCTGGTAGACAGGTCCAGTTATGCAGACGTGTAATATAATTGGCATGGTTGACCTGAATCTGATTCTTTTTGGCCAGCTCAAAGGCTAGCATGTCTACTGGCAGGTGGAACTTGGTCTTGGACTTGTTGAAGTCCTTCTTGTACAGAGCATCACTGGCTATCCTGGCTGAGTTCAGAGCCAGCATGAGCAGAGGGTCGTCCTGGATACAGCGTGCACCGATGTGGTGGCCGACCTGCTTACGGTATCCTGTCTTGTACTTGTACTAATAGAAAGCATGACAGTTTTTAATTACTTCCATCTGTTGGGGTAAAGAAAACAAACATTTTGTAGATGATAATTACACACAGACACTTACATCACTAGCAATAACACAGGAGGCTTTGGCAGCCTGGATTGCGATAGCATCAGCACGGACATTATGGCCCTTCTTCTTGGCCAACTCATTATCCAGTTTGTATAATTTCTGCAAAGGAAAAAGCGAGAKACTTTAGAAATTGAAAAACATCTAAATGTTCAGTGAAATGAAGGTAGCACGCTGTACCTCGCTGTAGTGTTTTCTGTTCTCTCTGGCTAGAACAATATCCATTGCATCTGGCATTACATGGACGGATGTCTTGTCTTTATCCCAGGCTTTTATGTAGGATTTCTACAAACAAACAAAAAAACATTATTGCTCAATAATCTCCAGGTAGTGAATTTAAAATAATCATTAAAAGTTAGTTCTACCTTATCCATAATTTGGTTGTTGGTAGCACACAGAGTCAGATCCATAGAGTGCATGTCCTTGGTGAATTTAAACTTGCTGGGATGTTGACGATATTTTTTCTCACTCAAAACCTGACCAGCTGTTTTTGCTTTCTCAACATCAAGAGAACCAATCGGAACCCATCCTATTCCCTTCATGTAGCTCTCGTAATCCTTCTTATACTCATTCTAAAGTTATAAAAGGCAAAGAAAAACAGTTACAGATAAAATTAAACATTACTGTAAAGTTTTATCAAACAAAAACCTTTGAAATATAATAAAGTAAGTATTTACATACATCGCTAGCAATAAACTGCATGTTACGAGCCAGTTCCAGGTTCATGGCACCCGGGAGGAGCAAATTAGTGTGCTGGATATTTCTGTATCCAGTCATGGTCTGGACAGCAGAGGCCTGCTTGGCCTGAACCACACTCCACATGTCCACTGGAGAGTGATACTTCAGCTTGGCCTTGTGGTAGTCCTTCTTGTAGAGCTTGTCGCTCTGGATCTTAGCCACCTGCATGTAGTGAACCAGGAGGGGGTCGTCCTGCAGGCTGCGGAAACCAACATGGTGGCCTCGTGCCTTCTCATAGGCCAGCTTGTACTTGTACTATGAATGCAAATACATTTAAGTCATTCACCCAGCCTGGATAGATGTCTATAAATATGTGTCTCAAGTTTATTTTATCAGCTTACATTACTGGCAATAATGGTACCCGACTTGGCAGCCAGAATAGGGATGGCATCTGGTTTAAGGTTGTAGCCCTTATTGGCCATCTCCACAAGTCCTGCTTTATAAAGTTTCTGTAAAAACAAAAAAAAGTAAGATAGTGATACAAGTAATATTTTGCATTAACTGCTGGTAAAAAAGAGAACAATTAACCAGTGTCATGAATTCCCCTTACATTGCTCATATTAAGGGCATTAGCTTTAGCCAAGATGATCTCGGGAGCATCTGGCATCACATGGACTTTGAGTTTGTCTTTTTCCCAAGCCTCAGTGTATGCTTTCTGCAAAGAAAGACATTAGAAAAACAAATGATTAATCCTTGTTCTAAACAATACTGCAGGATCATTATACTTGGGATGCACTTCAAATTTAAAAAATGGCACCTTGTTCATGATCTGGTTGTTGGCAGTAGACAGAACCAAGTCCATGGAGTCCATAAGTTTGCTGAACTTGTGTTTCGATGGATGAGAGCGGTACTTCTTTTCACTCAAAATGTTCCCACCCACTTTAGCTGTCTCAACAGAAAGTGAACCAATCGGGACCCATCCTATTCCCTTCATGTAGCAGTCATAATCCTTCTTATACTCATTCTAAAGGTAGAAAACACACAGAAGAACTGATTGTAAGCCAATGCATCATGGTTGCATACAATATAAAAGGGACAATCTTTACATACGTCACTGGCAATAAACTGCATGTTACGAGCCAGTTCCAGGTTCATGGCACCCGGGAGGAGCAAATTAGTGTGCTGGATATTTCTGTATCCAGTCATGGTCTGNGCAATAAACTGCATGTTACGAGCCAGTTCCAGGTTCATGGCACCCGGGAGGAGCAAATTAGTGTGCTGGATATTTCTGTATCCAGTCATGGTCTGGACAGCAGAGGCCTGCTTGGCCTGAACCACACTCCACATGTCCACTGGAGAGTGATACTTCAGCTTGGCCTTGTGGTAGTCCTTCTTGTAGAGCTTGTCGCTCTGGATCTTAGCCACCTGCATGTAGTGAACCAGGAGGGGGTCGTCCTGCAGGCTGCGGAAACCAACATGGTGGCCTCGTGCCTTCTCATAGGCCAGCTTGTACTTGTACTGCAATGATAAACAGATTGTTATTTTTCAAATCTACGTTCTTCCATGTGTGATAAGCACAATTTGTCGTTAACTTACATTACTAGCAATGGTTGTTCCAGACTTGGCAGCTAAGATGGGGATGGCATCTGCTTTTAGGTTGTAGCCCTTATTGGCCATCTCCACCACACCAGCTTTGTAAAGTTTCTGTAAAAAATAAATAATATTGTTATGATCCTGTTCCTGTCTGTCATGCTTGTCATCACCCTGCTCCTGTCAGTCTTGTCTTGCTCATTGCCTCTGCCCCTCCCGTCACTGAAAACTCAATCAGCTCATTTTACTCACCTGTTCCTGTCAGTATAAAACTCAGCTCCAGCCTCCAGTCC
>NW_013953048.1:49698-54793 GCF_001266775.1 Austrofundulus limnaeus
AGTCCTTCTTGTAGAGCTTGTCGCTCTGGATCTTAGCCACCTGCATGTAGTGAACCAGGAGGGGGTCGTCCTGCAGGCTGCGGAAACCAACATGGCGACCTTTTGCCTTCTCGTAGGCCAGCTTGTACTTGTACTGTTTAACACAAAACATACAAAAACATTATTTTAAATGCATTAACCTTTACCTAATGTTAATACAATCCTGACTTACATTACTGGCAATGTCTCTTGAAGACTTTGCAGCAACAACAGGTATTGAATCTTCCTTCACATGGTGTCCTTTGAGCAGATCTTTGCGATGAGCATAGGTGTAATAATTCTGGATAAAAACACAGATATACATTTCACAAATATAGTAGCACGTATTTTTTAGTGATTTTATGTGTATATACATTATGAAAGCTTGCCACTGACCTGGCTGATGTTGGCAGCATTGTATCTGGCCTGCATCAGTTCAGGGGCATCAGGTGGGAGGTGATAAGTGTGCATGAACTTCTCTCCACTAGCTTTATAATCTTTCTGCATGATTGAAATAAAGAGATAGATTTATGTATTTTTATAGGTCATATACTAATGATTTTCTTTTTGATAAACATGTTTCTGTCCTCACCACATTCAGTATCTTGGCATTGGTCTTTGCCAGCTCCATGCTCATAGAGTCAGGAGCACAGGTGAATTTGAATGTTGAAGGGTGCTGTCGGTACTTTCTCTCATCCAGAGCTGCCGCTGCCGCCTTCGCTTTTTCCACATCCAGCGAACCAATAGGAACCCAACCAATTCCCTTCATGCCGGTCTCATAATCCATTTTATAATTAACCTGTAAAATAAGAAATCCCAAAAGAATTACTGGATAAATAAACGCCATTTAAAAAAATAATGCATTTACAGACATTAGGTCACAGATTTCTGTAAAACTTACATCACTGGAGTTGAAGTTCATGTTGCGAGCCAGCTGGAGACCCATTGCYTCAGGCAGAAGACAATAAGTATGATGATGTTGCTTGTAGCCAGCGTAGGTCTGCACTTTGGAGGCGTGTTTAGCATGAGCAACACTCAGCATGTCCACTGGAGAGTGATACTTCAGCTTGATCTTGTGGTAGTCCTTCTTGTAGAGCTTGTCGCTCTGGATCTTAGCCACCTGCATGTAGTGAACCAGGAGGGGGTCGTCCTGCAGGCTGCGGAAACCAACATGCTGGCCTCGCGCCTTCTCATAAGCCTTTTTGTACTGGACCTAGGAATAAAAGCACATAGAGACATGTGTAATGCAGAAAAAGACAAGTACATTGAGTATATCGTGTGGATTAAGACTCATTAAGAGGACTTACATTGCTGACAGCATGTCTGGCTGCTTTGGCTGCAACAACAGGGATAGCATCAGGCTTCAGGTCATAACCTTTAGCAATCAGCTCCTGCCAGGCATACTTGTAGTAGTTCTGCAATTACAAATTACAAACAAGAACAACATTACATATAAACAGTGATAAAAACATTTGTACGTTGCTTTTTTTTCTACAGACACACTTTTGCAGCTAGAGGATGTCAGTGACCTAACACACAGCACATAGGTCATAGGTCCTCGCGCTGAGGCTGCACTGCGTGGGCGCGTCCCCCAGGTAGTGGATGGGGGATCCCTGCTATGCAGGGGTGTGCCTGGATAAGCTGAAAGGCGAATAGGGTGCCTATGTGCAACGAATGGCCTGCCTGAGCATCACAGGTTCCATCAGAACAACACCAACGGCAGCCATGGAAGTCCTACTAGACCTGGCTCCACTAGATTTACATATCTTGGGGGAAGCCGCATCCAGTGCAGTAAGGCTGCGCCAGGCTGGTAGGTGGAAAAGCCTATCTGACTCACAGCATACTAGAATCTGGGACTGGGCAGTTGCTGCTGTTCCAGTAACTGCAGGCCCCAGAGACAGAATAGTTAAAAAAACACAATTTTGAACCAAGTTTTAAGACAGAGATTGAAGATAGGTCAGCCTGGAGTAATTTCTCTATGGTGGACCTGTCTCCAAATTATTTCTACTGCTTTACWGACGGATCCCTTATAAAGGGGTCAGCAGGTGCAGGGATGCTGATTCTGCACAACCACAGTGAGAAAGAGTACAGTTACCCACTAGGCGGTTTTGTAAAGGTATCTCAAGCTGAGATATATGCAATCCATCAGTGTGCGGCATCTCTCAAAGAACTTCAGTGTATGCAGAAGGAAATATTCATCCTGACAGATAGCCAAGCTGCTACTGTATTAAAGCTCTCCAAGCGCAACACTTTACGTCACTACTGGCTTGGAAGTGTGCCGAAGCAGTCAACCAACTGGGGAGAGTGAACAGTGTTACTGTTAAATGGGTACCAGGACATACTGGCATCTATGGTAACCAGAAAGCTGACCACCTTGCAAGAGCTGGCAGTCAGGCCCACTTTAAAGGACCAGAGCCTGCTATGGGCYTTTCAHCAACAATCTGCAGGACRGCCCTACAGGCATGGARCAGACGTCAACACTCAATCCACTGGAGGGAGCTGATGGACTGTAGACAGGCACGAGAACTGATAAATGGRCCAAATCCTTGTTTTGGAAGAGCCCTTCTTGCCCTGACAAGSAAAACTTTAACTACWTTGGTTGGAGTCCTAACTGGGCACAACTTGCTCAACCGCCATAAAATGGTGATGGGACTCCATGAAAATGGTTGTGTGATGCCTGTGCCATTGAATCAGAGACCTCTTTGCACTACTTGGGCCAATGCTTGGCTCTGAGTAATCAAAGGGATCCTGAGAAGCTCAAAACACTGAGTGTTTCTAACCTGGTGTCCTTCTTTCGAGGGATGCGAAGGTTTGATTAAAAGCTCAGTGTCTCTTTTGGGAAGAGTAATGGGCCCACTTATGAGGCCTCCGCTGGCATGGGTTTCACCCATCCCCATATACCAAAACCATAACCATAGGTCTTGAAAGTCACCTTCAGGTAAAAATGGATTTAAATTTCAAACATTCACATTGAAAAAAGGCTATAAAATTAGTATTTTATATTTCAGAAACTTCTCGGTGTCTGTGTTGGTGTGTGTCACCTGGCTGATGTTGTAGGCGTTACACTTGGCCTGGAGGAACTCTGGGACATCAGGAGGCAGAGAGTACTTTTGATGAATCTCCTCAAGACCCCTCTTATAGAACAGCTGTGAAATTATATGAGATAAGTTCAGATCAAAGAAAAAAGAAAACATATATAAAATCCTAAAGAGACTCTTTGAAAAGATGCTGAACGGCTGTGCGTTGTGATGACAGTGGACTCACATCACTCCTCTGAAGCTGGTTGACTTTGGCCTGAAGCATTATGGGGTGGTCATCAATAGCTGTAAACGGGATGGTGTCTGGGTGCTGTCTGTACTTTTTCTGAAAGAAACAAAAACACACAGGTGAAATACTTCAGGTACTCCTATATCTGACCTCTTTCAATGCTTAGACAGCTTACAGACTCAGATAACCCAGTCTCACACACCTCATTGAGGATCTCAGCAGCTTTCTTTGCCTTTTCCACCTCCATGGAGCCATAGGGAATCCATGGAGTTCCCTTGACGTAGTTGTTGTAGTCAGACTTGTAATCATTCTTTGATGAAGAAAATATGGGAATACATAGAAAGTTATTATAAAAACCATGACACAGATGACTTGAAAATAAAGAGRGGTCTGTTAATTCGTACATCACTCTGGATGATGTTGGATTTCTTGGCCGTGTCCAGCAGCACACTGTCAGGAGGAAGGAAGAAGTTGGTGCTGATGCTCCTGTACCCGCGCATGCTGGCAATAGCCTGAGATTTCTTGGCCAAGGTGACTGATATCATATCAAGTGGTGTATGGTACTTGGTCTTTATTTTTTCATAGTTCTTCTTYTACTCGCGCTGTTGACGTATCAAAAGAAATGTTGTTAAAGTTATRCTGCTGCTTTTTTTCAGCKCATTAAAGAAGAAACTATCCGAGTTTATAGACTTACATCACTTTGGATTTTGGCCACATGAACGGAGTGCAGGATCTTTGGATCGTCGTTGATGCTGAGGGCTCCAACCATCTGGCCCTTGTTCTTCTCATACTCCTTTTTATACTTAACCTGGGAAAATGACCAATTATTTAGACTTAATTAGTAAACAAACTAWCTAAAACACACACACCAAGGATGATACTGTAGCATACTTACATCACTGGCAATGTTTGTGTGAGCACGAGCAGCTAGGATTGAAATGGTATCACCCTTGATTTCAAACTTCTTGGCTTTAGTTTTCTCCCAGTCGTACTTATAGCAGTTCTGTAAGGAGGATATTTAATTTTAAAAATACTTGGATGGAATTTTAAATGAGAATTGGTCAAATATCAAAGACTGATAGGAACCAGCAGTGACTCACATCACTCAGGTTAAAAGCGTTGACTCTGGACTGGATGAAGAAGGGATAGTCTGGTGGGAGACTATACTTAGTCTTGGTTTCCTCATGTTTCGCCTTGTAGTTTAACTGCAAAAGAAACATATAATTGACTTAAAAAACTCTTTTAATAATGTGTTAACTGTTAACAACAGTATTCTTTTTGAAAAGTTAAARAAATATGGTATTAGAGGACCTGCATTACAGTGGGTATCTAGTTATTTGGAAGATAGAAAACAATTTGTAGTAATAAATAATGTAAGATCTGAGTTTTGTAACATCTCATGTGGAGTGCCGCAGGGTTCCATTCTCGGACCTAAGTTATTTATTTTGTATGTGAACGATTTGGTCAATGTGTCGGGACTTTTTGGGTGTGTTCTATTTGCAGATGATACAACATTCTTTTGTTCAGGTAAAAATATAAAACAAATGTTGGACATGATACAGACAGAATTTGTGAAAATACAAAGTTGGTTTCAACTAAATAAATCATCATTAAACTTGGACAACATAAATTATATGATTTTCTGTAACAATAAGAGAACTATAGATGTTTTATTTAAAATTAATGATGTAGAGATCTGTAGAGTCAGTGAAGTGAAGTTTCTAGGTGTCATTATTGATGAAAAACTTACATGAAAAAATCATATAAATGGTTTAACAAAAATAGTCAAATCTATTGGAGTCCTGTACAA
>NW_013953048.1:55009-57022 GCF_001266775.1 Austrofundulus limnaeus
CTGTTAATGTACAGAACTCATAAAGGTGTATTACCTTCCAACATTCAAGTAAATTTTGTTAAAAGACAGAGCTGTTATTATCTTTAATCCAGGGAATAAGATTATGGAACAGCCTGGAAGATGAGGTTAAAAATGACAGATATTTGTATATATTGAAGAGAATGATAAAATCTAGTTTTCTGAAGAAATATGAAGCATAAGTGATTTCATGCTAACTGTTGTTTGACTTGGTGTTTTAAATTTTGTTTTTAGTAATTCTAAGTGTTTTAAGTTGTTTTGATTTATTTTTGTTATAAAAAAGGGAGCATCTTCTGCTGCTTTTCATTTTGTTTGATTTTATTGTGACTGCATGTTTTTTGTACTTTGTTTATTTGTGTTACAAATGAAATGAATAAAGTGAAGTGTTTCAGTAAGTTCTGGTTGATTTCCTGTCATCGGAGGGCAGTAGTGCCTCAGCAGGARACAGACCGGTTCCTCTCTTGCCTCCAAAGCTTTCTCCGATGACAGATTTTATTCTGGGCCAACTGAATGCTTGTTTCTATTTTTACTGCAACGAAACGGCTCTCTAGTTTCCATGGAGCCCACAGAAAGACATCTGGGCTGCATAGATGACTGGGCACAGCTAACACAGATCAGCATCACTGAGAATTTGATCTAAGACATTCGTTGTTTGAAATTTCACCCAATAAACTGACAAAACTCATTTTTTAAAGAAATCTCTCTTCTGAGATGCATTGAAAACCAACAGTGGTGCATACTTTTACACTACATTTGATGTGACTCTAAAGCGAGTTTGACGCCATCCTAAAACAGAATTTCAGTCTGATCCTAACATGACACATACGTCACTTAGCTGCTTGGCGTTGATGCTGGCTTGAACAAGAACTGGCGAATCATCAACCTGCGTGAACTTCACCGTGTCTGGGTGTTGCCTGTAAACTTTCTGAAACCATACAATTCAAAAAAAGTGTTACAAGTACAAGTATTCAAACAGAAATACTGATACTATGATTAAATTCCGTTGTACTGAAGCCGTTTCCTGGTTCTAACCACTCACATCACTGCATTGCTGAAGCTTCTTTGTAGCTTCATACTCAGGGGTAACCGTTTGAGGAAAGAAGCATCTAGTTTTTATGTCTTCATAATCCGCCTTATATAATTGCTGTGAGAAAAAATATAAATATAAATAAATATAAAGTATATTTAACAATTCTAATTTCATAATGTACATAAACTGTATTTACCTCGTTTTTCATTTCTTCAATTTTCTGGCAGTGAAGCATGTAGAGGTCTTCATAGCTGCCAATGTAATGGCCCTTCACCTCACTCTCATACTTTCCTTTGTAACGTACCTGAAAAATAATAATAAAAAAAGTGTGAATTTAGAAAAATGAATGTGTTTCATGAAAGCTAATGTTTGAATGAATCACATGTTCTTACATCAGAGAACTGTTTAAGGACTGAGTCCATCTGAAACTTTGGAGTATCACAGTAGTTGATGCTGAAGCCTCTGGATTTCTCATAGCTGGCCTTGTACACTTTCTGCAAAATAAATAAACGATGTGAGGAAAAGAAATCACAAAATGTTGGACAACAACTGAAATCTGTGTTAGCAGTTTAGAAATAAAGTTTATGAGAAGCTGCTTTTAGTTCATTCTAAAATAACTCATTACGTTTACTGAAATGACAATCGATTTGACAACAATGCATTCCTTGTACATCTAATAAATGCTGTGAACGTGTTTAAAGGCATTCTCTGACTTTATAAATAAAACCTTTTTCTGTAGCTTCGAAGTGTCTGTGTCTGCTCAATGTTTATTTTATAATAGTTTAAGAAAAATCAACAATCTGGGTCCACTAATCTTAAATATGTTTTGCCAGAACAAGAGCTGGCAGTGCTGGGATTTCTGGCTTCATTTTTTTTACCTAAGCAAAGACAAATATTATTATTTTTTTTCTTTGTCTTTGTCTGTGTGTGTGTGTGTGTGTGTGTGTGTGTGTGTGTGTGTGTGT
>NW_013953048.1:57459-59913 GCF_001266775.1 Austrofundulus limnaeus
CCTCTAGTAATATATTTACTGAGCAAAATGGTGACGTGTTCAGTACTTATTTTACCCGCTGTATATGGATTTAATTATGACATCAGAATGATCCAGGTATCAAAATGTAGCTTTTAAAGACAAGAATCTGAAAATGTAATTAGGTCATTTTGACCAAATTTGACTTAATCCTCATTTTGATATGATGGCTCACAAATATATATATTGTATATGTTTGTTATTGAAATTTAAAGCTTATTTTTGATTGATTTTATCTGAGTAAAAAGGGGCTGATATTATAAGATTTTGTCTTCTTCTGCTGCCTTTATAATTTGTATTGTGATTATATTGAATTTATGTTGTTTTTAATGAAATGAATAAAATATCTAAGCTAAAAAATGTAGAGATGACCTCAGCTGCACCTTCACAGCAAAAAGCTGAAAGGTGAGACCCTTTTTAAAAATAGAATAGAATAGAATAGAATAGAATAGAATAGAATAGAATAGGCCTTTATCCCACATGGGAAATTCAGTGAAGGGAAATTTGGTGAAGTATTTGATGAGTCCAGTCTCACATTAATGAAACACTCTATAGCAGAGGAGCCCAAAGTGGGGCCCGCGYGCCAAATTTGGCCCGCCAAGCCACTTGATTTGGCCCACCAACAGTTGCCAAAGTTACAAGGTTGTAACCTGTTATCCTATGTAGAAACACATTATTTCCATTGGTCAAATGACTATAAAAGGGCTGTTAGTGAAGGTAGTTTTTATTCATGGTGCTGACTTTATCTTTGATTTATTAGGATTAAACATGAAACATGAAACGACAACAAGAAATATTTAGATCAGATTTAACCTCACATGTAGATTTGCACACTTTTTAAGGCCACAAAAACTCATATTTTATCAATTTATGAGCCTTTGCTACTTGAGCGTATGGCAGACTTTCTCCAAGTGCACAGACTAAAACTAAAGAGGACCATTGCACAGCTTAATGGTTAAAAAAATAAAGGACGTTACTTTAAAAAGTAATTGTATTTCATGTATTATATAACTGCATTTGGCCCACAGCCATGAATAGATTTTCATTTTGGCCCCCTCGGGGAAAATGTTTGGGCGCCCCTGCTCTGTAGGCACATTTCTGTACAGAAACACCAGCTGAGTATGACGTTAGTGAGACACCCACGTCACTGAGGATGGTGCCAGCGTATCTGAGCTGTCTGAGGAGAGGGTTCTCTGTGGCAGGCAGCGTGTTGTAGTCACACTGAGCTTTCGTCTTCTCGTAGTCCTTCTTGTACTGGACCTGAACACAGACAACAGAAACAAAACAGGACGAACAACAAAAGTCAGTTTTCTCCACGCCGACGATCCTAATGTACAGCTTCAAACACACTGATTCATGTTTGTGTTGTGTGTGTGTGTGTGTGTGTGTGAGTCAGTGAGGTGTGCAGGAAGGATCTGCTCTCAGATGTTGTTGTTGCTCTGTAAAAATGAGACACTGAGTCGTTCCAGTGACAGTCATGCAGTGTGTGTGAGCTCCTGCGTCAGAAAGGACTTTAGTGCTCTCACCTCGCTGGCAGCGATACGAGCCTTCTTACACGTGTTGTAAACGGGCGTTTCTGTTTGCATGAAATAAATTTGGTCTTTTGTATCTTCAAAATGTTGAGTGTATTTTCTCTGGAAACACAAAGCACAACGGTCAGTTTGAAGACAAAGAAAAACAAACTTAAAGAGCTGGAAAGGCTTACATCACTGAGGTTATCCATGGCCATCCTGGCGATGGCTACATCGAAGTAGGGTGTCTCACACCACTGACCCCTCACGTTTTTGTTATAATCTGCTTTGTATTTAAGCTGTGAAGGAAATTAAAAAACAATCAAAGTTAATGAATATAATTTCATGAATAACACCAGACGTGGTTACAGGTTGATATGTTTATTAAAAACACAGCTGGGATCAGAAGAAACCCTGCACTTTGAGCTATTGTTGGATTATCCTGTCATGTGTCAGAGAGCAGGTGGGCAGTTATTCCAGGCAGCAGGTCAGGCTTGCTTCATGTTTGAAGGAGTGGTTTCTATAACTGTTCAGTCAGTGTGACGTTTGATATGATGCACTCAGAATGAACTTTTTATGTATTTTGTTTTATATAAATCTTAGTTAAAACACAGCTGGGTTTTGATTCGGTGTAAATAACCACTCATGTGTTGTTAATTCCTTGAAAAATTTGATTATAGAAGCAGTAGAACAACTTACCTTCCCTTAAATACCAAATTCTTTCACTAAAGATGTCTTATCTTGTCTGGAAAACTGAACTATGTGTTGCAGAGCTCACATAAAGTCTCTGTGAATGTATGATTTTTAAAATTGTTTTAAGACTTACACTACATACAGCCCGAAGACCCCTTATGGATACAAACATTGGATCTGGCGTTCCCTCGCCCGGACGCGGGTCACCGGGGCCCCCCTCTGGAGCCAGGCC
>NW_013953048.1:65947-67944 GCF_001266775.1 Austrofundulus limnaeus
CCTTCTTAAGATCCAATAGTGCAAAATGCAAATTCTTGTACTTTTTTGACTGGTCTTAAGATTTTGAAGTGTATAAGGTGGAACTAATAGTGTCAAAATTTAAAAAACCTAAGTGGTCCAAAATTCAACAAAGTATCACAAACATAAGTTTCGCCTCCTGTGAATATGTTAATGTTAGCTGCATATGTTCCATCGAAATCTTATCTTGGAAAAGGCGTTAATCTAATGACAACCAGTTGTCAATGAATGAACCTTAATGCAAATTAGGACAAGGCAAGTTAAAGAAATAATAGATTAAACAAAGTTAAACAGAAAATGATAAATGAAGACCACAAAACTTTAATGAACTGAAGAATAATTGAAGAAATAATGTCATTAAAATGTTTAAAATGATTTTCAACCCCCAAACATTCCACATGAAGAGACACCCATATATATATTTTATTTTATTTTATATATATGTATATATATTATTAATAAACATTACGTTATTTTTATATTGGAATACAACACATGTAAAAATCTCTTCCAGTAGCAGGTTTATATCAGTTAATATATGTTTATACTTTTATCACATCATAATGTTTTATAAACTACTTTGTGAATAGTTAGGATACTATAAAGGCTTAATGTTTGTAAAATTAAACCCTTCAAATTTACGACATTTTAAAAAGTATTAATGTATATTTTGATGTTGCCCACCCTACAGTCCCAGACATGCTGATTGCTGAGGGTGTGTTTTGGTTCTTGAAGCTGAGTGTGTTGATCTTACATCACTGAGGACCTCCTGAGCTTTAGCCACCCTTCGCAGCTCGGGGCTGTCGCTGTACGGGAAGAACATGGTCTTCTCCTCTTCCCAGTCCTCCTTGTAAAGTTTCTGAACAACAATAAACACATTTTCCCTCAGGTCTGTTTTAAATGTATAGTTTATTATTAAATTGTTAGGATGTGACACTGGACCTACTTTGCTGTAATTAGCAGCATTCTTCACAGCCAGAACCAGCTCAGGTGCATCAGGGGGCAGCAAGTACCTGTCCTTAGTCTCCTCCCACTTTTGTTTGTAGAGAACCTTCAGGAGATAAACAACAACTCTGCTGTTAAACAGCTTGATTCTGCTGACCTGTGTGAAAATGCACATGTTCTGAGTTTATTTACCTTGCTGATCAGCTCTGACACATGCTTGACGTGAAGGACCTCTCTGGCCTCACCGTCATACAAACTAGTGTTTCTCAGCTTGGTTCCTTCCATTCGGTACTTAACCTGGAACATGTTTAAAATCAGATTACAACCACCTGTAGGAACAACCTTTGACTAAATGAATTCATTCAGGACCTCACCCTTCCTTATATTAAAACACTTGATGATTTGTCTGCTTTAAGTAATTTCACAAAACGAATAAAGAAGCCAACACTTTACTCTGGTATTTCTTATACTGCTTTGTGTGGAAGCCAGCACAGATGTACCTCACTCAGCTGCTCCTGGGCCTTTCTGATGCGAATCATTTCAGGMGTTTCAGTGGAGAGGGCAGGAGGCGCTCCTCTGGACAAGTCGTAAGCTTGGCGGTATTTATTCTGACAAAAAAATTTTAGCGTTAAGATAAATCAGTCAAGACGTAAAGAACTGGAAAACTCAAATAAGTCATTGAGCTCAGAGGACTTTCTTACATGGCTGAAAAGCTCCAGCATCTTCTTGCTGTGGGCCAGATATGGAGTCATGAACTTGGAAGTATCAACCTTGGCCTTCTTCCTGACTCTCCTGGTGGGCAGCCCAGACTGGAAACCACAAGAAGGAAAACAGTTACCTACTGAGTGAATAAACACACTAAGGTTTATATATTACAATAAAAATAATGATAAAACATAAATTCACAAAGAAAAACAACTTTAACTATGGGGTGCCGTTTGTGAAGTTACACAGTCAAAATTACCTCCAATATTTTTGTTTTATTTCACCTTTTATAAGAAAAAAGAACAGATTTATTTTTCAAAGTCAGTTTT
>NW_013953048.1:68995-73782 GCF_001266775.1 Austrofundulus limnaeus
GACTTTGAAAAATAAATCTGTTCTTTTTTTCTTATAAAAGACTAAATAAAATAAATATATTGGTGGTAATTTTTGACTGTAACTTTACAAACGACACCACATACAGTATTTAACAGTGTTGACTGAGGAAGAATTCCATCRTGACAAAGTGAAGTCAGTATCTTGCCTGTCAAGCTGTTTGACTTRACACAGCTGTTAAAAAAGGACTCACCTACCATCACTGCAGTGATCTAAGCCTACATTTATTCAGCAATGATTGATTCAGGTTATAATAATTATCATATAACAATATCAATCAATGAGAAGCTGAATGGTTAGTAACCAACAGACAAGACATGCAAATAAAAAATTTTAATACACTGACACCTATAATGAGTTATTTTTGCTGCATGCAGTGTTGAGCTTTTATACACTGAGGTTACATTACAGCACTTTCATTATTAAAGCTGCAACACATAAAAAGCCTTGGAGTTAAAATGATTCACATTTTTTTGTTGTTGACAGTTACATTTTATAGCAACTTTAAATTCATATTTATAAATATTTCTACAATTTAAGGGATACTCGAGATCTTTTGATTTGGAATTCAGTGGAAAGGTTGTAAACAATTAGTATCTTATCTGTTGTAGATYACTGCTACAACTCTGAACAACTTCAGTTTGGATAAATAAATGTYATTCTGACCAGACTGATAGGTTAAGGACTAGTCCAAGTGGGCCCAACATCAATTGCTACCAACTTAAATCTTCAATCTCAAATATTTTGTAGTGATTCACACAGATGTTATTAGACTAACGTTTGCACAATTGTTGATTTTCACAGTACATGCTTAAAAAAAGAAGCTGGACCTTATTGCACTGTGGAGTTGCCCATGATGAGAGACATCAGGCTAGCGTAGGCTTATTATTATCTCCCCAGCTTGTTGCCTGTGCTTTAACGTAGATGAGTGTAGCTTTCCTGCATCGTGGGGTGAGGGGATTGGCTCTAACTGTCATTCGGGCRTGCGTACTCAACAGCAGTTCAGGAAACCCAGACCTTTTTGGTGCTAGAAGGTGCTTCAGCTGGAGATTCCATTATTCTGCTGGGAAACTTTAATGCCCACATTGGTATCTACTAGGGCTGCAACGATACAGAAAATTCATGGTTCGGTTCGATACTTTAGTCTCACGGTTCGATATTTTTTCGATACAAAAAAGAGAAATGTCCATGCTCCTTTTAACTTGTAATTTATTTAAATTAATTATGAACATTTGTTTAACCTCAAAAGTACAGTTTTTAAATTAAATGTTGCTGAAACAGCAAGTTTCTCAGTGGATCTGAGCTCAAAAATGCAGCCTAGGTGGAGTAGTCGAACACAGATCCACTGATCCTTCAATACAGAGCATCTTCAGAAGACAAGTTGATAAAGTAAATTTATAAATCTGTATTGTTCCATACAAGTGTGTACTGAACCTAAAGCACAGTTCGATACGGTTCTATACAGGTACATGTATTGTTGCAGCCTTAGTATCAACAGTGTAACCTGAATGGGTGTGATTGGGAGGAACAGCATCTCTGATCTGTACCTGAGCAGTGTTCTGTTGTTGGACCTCTGTGCCAATCACAGTTTGTCTATAAAAAACATCATGTTGAACATAAAGGGGTTTTAAGTGCACAGGGCACCAGGAAACACCTCATTTCAAGTGGCTGCCTTGCTTTAGCTTGAAGCTTGCTGGTGCTCTTTGTGACAGCCATCTTTGAACCTGGTGGTGGACACACCAGGTGCAAACTAGTCAGGCTGACCATCACACAGGACGTGTGGGAAAAGAAGCCGTCAAACTGAAGGAGAAGTCCTCTCAGGCCTAGTTAGCTGGTAGGACTCCAGAGGCAGCTGAGCTGAAGGTTATCAACATTCAAACATTTTTGCTGAGACAAAAGCTCAGGAGTGGGGGGAGTGCTGTGAGGATGGAGACTCTTGAGAGACTGCGCAGCATTTCACCAACATTAGTGACCTCAACCAGTGATGTCGTTGAGCAGTGGAAAGTATAGATGACACGTCTTTGTAACTTTGTGTGGACATTGGGGGCAGTTCCAATGGATTGGCAGACTAGGATGGATGGTGGTTTAACTTTTCAAAACCAATAGGTGTGTTCCAATTATAGGGAATCCTCAGCCTCCCCAGTCTGTTCAGGGATGCTGGAGAAGAGTCCAGTTGATGGTTGAACCTTGGATTAAGAAGGACAATGTGAACTCTGTCCACTTGAGCTCTTTACCGTTGCCAGATTCCTAAAGCAGACCTGGGAGTATGTATGTGCTGTGGGGGGTGCTACACAAATATTGGATTAAGAGTCTGTTACTCTGGGACATTCATTATTTTATTATTATTAACCTTTATTTAACCAGGCAAAACCCATTGAGATCACAGATCTCCTTTGCAAGAGTTTTCACCAATTCTGTTCATAGGTTTTATGAACATCTTTTTTTTTTTTGGTGTAACCAGGGGTCCAGTTCAGTGACCAGCACTCTGCTGTTTGCAGATGATGTGGTCCTGTTATCGTGCTGTGGTCTTCAGCTCTCACTGGAGTGGTTCACAGTCATGTGGGAAGTTCCAAATCTGAGTCCAATGTCTTCAGTCAGAAAGGGGTGGATTGCTTTTTCCGGGTTGGAAGTGAGGTGCTACCTCAGTTAGAGAAGTTCAAGCATTGTTTCATTTGTAACAGTGAAGAATAGAGAACGAGACTGACAAACAGATATCACATGCTCTGTACCGGTCTGTTGTGGTAAAGAGGGAGCTGAGTTACAAGGTAAAGTTATCTGTTTACTGGTCAACCTACGTTGCTACCCTCACATATGGTCACAACAGGGGATTCTGATGTTATCAGTCCATGAAATGGACGTTATTAGGCGTTATCAGTCCCATACAATGGCTTCAGAGGGTCCCTACTGTGCCTTCTAGGCTTTAGACTGTCCCGATAGTGCCCCCTAGTGGGTTAATGTATCAATGACAATGAATGTGTAAATAACAAAAAGATATTGTATTAAATATTTTGTGTCTGTCTCAGTCTCTAACCCTGGTCTCCTGCTCTCTGGTCCAACACTCTACCCATTGCCCTATAGGAAGTCCACAATATTCAGCCACTGGAGGGCGGGGTCTTTAGCGCTAACAATGTCATTTGCTCTAAAGTTAACCTTAGTGGATTTTAGCCTCATATTAACCAGTTTTTATGTCTCATATTAACCAGATAGTGGCTTTATGCCTTGCAGACTAATGTTGGGTAGCGACAAAAGGAATGAGATTTCACATTCAGGTTACTGAAAAGGTCAAGTTTTTTTGTTCATCATCTTTCCACTGTGTCACATTCTGAAAAACCTAAAGTATCCCATAAGACATGGGTATTAAACTCAGGTCCTGGAGACCCACTATCCTGCATGTTCTCCTTGTTTCTCTGCTCCAATTCACCTGATTCAACAATTCAATCCATTTCTGCAAACCATGTGTGTTGGAGCAGGAAAACTTTTAAAACACACAAGACAGCAGGGCTCGAGGACCAGAGTTTCACACATGTGCAGCAAGCGCTGGACAAACAACAGACACTTGGCAAAGCTAAACAACACAATGTGCTTTCTTATAGGACAGCCTATCATCCAATCAGACGTGCAGAGAGATACATCCTGCCCTGTTGGATCTGTTGTACCCATGAGGTACTTTACCTGTTCGGACTGAGTCCTGTGCTCAGTGACAGTCCTTGTAGTTGAAATCTGCTCAACATACTACAAATATATGACACACTCTGGGTTTTCAGAACAAGTGATGGGAGAAACAGCACAGTATATTTAAGATTGAGGGTGATTTTTCCCACAGCTCTGGTGTTTGCCACTCACTCTGCACTGCCTTGGATTATCAACCTGTCAAACGTCACCAAACTGTCAACAGTTTGTATAAAAGAGGAGAACTGTTGGTCAGGGTCTCATCAGCTCATTTTAGTGTCGCCTAAAGACGGGTAAAATCCCCATCCATGAATACACCATGATGTCATTGTCACAGCAGTCAAACTAAGCAAGGAAGACAGTGAGGATTAAGTGTATTAAAATACTGTCAGTGAGGTTTGAGCCAGACTTTAATCCTTGGACTAAATTTATGAACAGCAGATGACAATAATCCTATTCTTATTTGCCATTTCACACCTCATTGCTGTATTTATTGGTTGCTACAGCAGGACACAAGCTGTTCACTCAGTTCTGTGATCAACTATTTCCTCACAGGCAGCTCGGGCGATAAAACACTGGTTAAACCACAAATAAATTATTTCTTTTTGACTTTGTCTGGATATTGCAAAAACTGTCTATTTAAGTTCTAAAATAAGGCGTTCCTGAGGTTTCAAGCATATGGCTGCTGTAAATACGTTTGTTTGAAGAGGTTGAAATATTAATGTTCACRGTGTGTTTGTACAGGACTACAGGGAACCTAAAGAATTCATCTATGGCTCAATATTTCCACAGGTTTTCTACAATTACAGTGACTAAAGCGTATTTAGTAAAGCTTCATTTMACTGTAAATGCATGGGGTAATTTGCTTAATTCCATAAGTTTTAGTGTCATTTTTTATTATAATTTTTTTTAAGATGTGAAATAGTCCTGTCTTGATCAGGGTTTTAAATGTTATTTTGCTCTGGGAACAAAAACCTATTTTTATTTCTAATATAAAAAAAAATCTCTCAATATTTAAGTTTGTTCAGACCTTTTAACCTTCAACCTAACAGAGCTGCAGCTGGAAACAGAATAAACAAGAAAATGTAACTAACAAAAAC
>NW_013953048.1:76101-77361 GCF_001266775.1 Austrofundulus limnaeus
TGAAACTGAAAAACAATTCATTACAATCTGGAAAAGTTTCAAACATCTTGTCTTTTCAGTTTCAAATATTTTTTCAGTTTCAAATATTTTTTTCAGTTTTAATTTTTTTTTTATTTTGAACAAACCTTATGACCCCAGTTGATCTCCGTAGCTCTCAGTGTGAAGTTAAAACCTTCCCGGCTGATTTACTGTGGCTCGTCTCATTTTCACCCCTCCCTCTTCTCTCCATCACTTCATGCGGTGCACAAGTCCATTTCTAAATTTGTCTAAACGACACCCAGAGACTCTCCACCTCTTACCCATTCAAGAATTCATGAAATTTTAAAGAAAATTGAAACTAAATCCTAAAAATGGACACTGAACGATGATCACTGTCAAATAATGAGAATGAACAATGAGGTCGTTTTGAAAACAACATTCTGGTCAGGACTTCCTACAGCCTGATGTTTGACACGTGTCACAGAAACAGACTGTGTTTCTCTCCGTTCTGTAAATGAAATAAAAAGCCGTCTCACCTCTGGTAGGAAACAATGCAACATTTCTCCACAGTAATGATGAAAGTACTAGTGAAATCAGAGCGTATTGGTTGATCCTCTGTCACTTGTCCCACCTCCCAAACACTTTGCATCTTTGCAGCAAAGATGTCAAACTGATTTGTTGATATTTTATACAGGAGCTAAATGATGATTGAGAGATGCTTGTTATGAGCACAAAAAGATCAAACTCCTGTATAACATATCAGCTTCAGGTTTGAACAAATACAAGGCTAACTTTAATCCTGTTTCCTGTGGAAACAAGGGATTAAATCATCAGCCTTCTGCTTTCACTCTTCCATCAGACACTGCCACGGAGAGCAGGAACGAAACAAAGCAGTTTACACAAAAACACACACAGCTGAGCTACAACATCATGTGTGTGTTAAGTTTCTGCACAGGATCTGGACAAACTTATCATCCTGCATGACGACAGAAGAAATCCAACAGGTCGTTTAAAAATAACAACTTCCAGAACAAGTCAGYGCCCCAAATTATAAACCTGTCAGTTTAAGGGAAGTTTTAACTCCAAAGAAAGGATTTTATCAGGATTTGGGCATCATGACATCATTCCAACATGTGAGCCATCACATCGAAATGACCTAATTACATTTTCAGATTCTTGTCTTTAAAAGCTACATTTTGATACCTGGATCATCCTGATATCATAATTAAATCCATATATATGACTTAATTTGTCTTCTTGGTTACAATAATACATAAATAT
>NW_013953048.1:78466-80278 GCF_001266775.1 Austrofundulus limnaeus
AAATAAATAAATGAGATAGTGGTAGTTCGGTTTGAACAATAAGTAGAAAAAAAAAACGTACCTCTCCCAGAGTTTCCTCCTCCTCCTCCTCCTCCTCATACTCATCATGTTCATCAGTGTCTGACATCCCGGCACTGATTTAAAATCTCTACACAAATAAGAAACATTACGTTTTTAGACATTCGTTCTAAAAATAATTAAAAAGCAGAATTAATGAGAAGAAAAAAGTTCTTAAAAACCAGCGTTATTTTAATGAGCGGCTCACACAGGTGAGCCTTTCAGCGAACAGTAATCTTTGTTCGTCCCACTCTTCATTTATCTGGTAAAAGGTGAAAATGTAACGCACTGATGTGTCTGTCCTACCAGAAAATGATCCCTGCTGTGTTTCCTGACAGGAAGGTCTCACTTGCCATCCACAGGGGCCTCAGTCTGACTCCAACTTTGTGATTTGTCACACTCCCTAAACACAACCACACAAATCAGCGTGAGCACAATGAGACGTGTCAGTTAGGACCTGTGGTGTGTTATAACGGGCCGGTGCCTCTGASTGTGATACAGGACCCCCACCCCAGAAATAACAAAATAAAAAATAAAAKAACCAAAGGCACAGGCCAGCTGAGCGAGCTGCAGCTCTGCGGTGAAGCTTGGCGACAGCTGGCCCACTCTGCCTCTGCTATGTGACATGTAAGCCAATGCCACAGCCTGATTGGCTGACTGTGTTTAGCAAATGGACATGCAATGCCTTCTGAGGCTGCAGGTTAAATATAGGATGGCTTACTAACTACCTTTTTTAGCACCTGGTTGTGCTCTCTTTAAATTCAAATAAAACCCGTAAAACAAGAGGAACGTGCAGAAAAAGTTGACGCAGAAAGAAAATAAAGTCAGACGGATGCTGAGAGTTTAAATGAAATCAAAGACTGCAGCTGGAGATCAGATAAACCCAAAACTGGTTTCTGGTCTTCAACTTCTGCTTTGGTTACTCCTTTAAAATGTAACAAAAAGTTCCTGTTCCTCCTCAGACAACTTCTCCTCCATCCAGCAGGCAGCACAGGATGGAGCCAGGTGTCCCACAAAGCCATGCATGGTGTAGAAAAATAAATAAAAACATGTATAATTGTGGGTTTTAATCCCTTCCTTTGCTTACCAGTTGAGTTCCAGTTTAATGGTGTCCCAAGCCGCCAAAGCCTTCCCAGCCTCCCTCCAGAGAAACGCTGGGCGACAGCGCACAGCTGCACTTTCTAGCCAGGTTATCATGTGGGCGGCGCAGCCAATCACAGGCCATCGCTCTCAGGTTTCACCATCTAAATATACTGAAGTGATCYCTTCAGACAGGAGCACCTGTCGTAGTGAAACACATCAAGGAAACAGTGAGGTGAAAGGCCTGCTCAGGTCTCAAACACAACAATGAACCAAAGTACACAGAAAAATAAATACACGGTTTTATTGTGTACATCAGTCCRACARAATAAATATCACTGACTTCATTTCTTTACCTGCTTCTTCCTTCAGGGTCTCAGTGATGCCCCCCACTCACACTGATTAGTCTAACAGCCAGAGCTGGAAAGTAACTAAGTACAAATACTTTGTTGCTGTACTTAAGGAGAAACTTTGTTTATCTCTACTTCACTTGAGTAGTTATTTTTCAGTGTACTTTTTACTTTTATTCATTACATTTTTACACAATTACCTGTACTTTCTACTCACTACATTTTTAAAAAGGTAAGAAGTAGAAAGTTGTTGTTACTTATAAAACTCCTCTCCTGATAAACTGTGTCTCCTATAGAGTGAATTTAATTGTGTTTGGATGAGAAG
>NW_013953048.1:82135-85100 GCF_001266775.1 Austrofundulus limnaeus
CTTCCAGAGTTTGATTTGGGCAGCAATGCGCAGAGAGTTCCATACCTTGGAAGATCTGAAAATATAAATTAATACCACTATACAAAACATAATTCTGAAAAGTCAAGGCATCAGACAATGAAAGAACTGTACAGTGATGAGTTGTTTGCACAATTTCCAAGTACTGCTACTGATAATTTGATGCTAGTGTGCTAAAATAACCATTTATATCAATACTAAAGAACAGCTTGACAAGTTGCTCAACATTCCTCATTTTAATGCAGTGATAACTGCAGGCTTTTTCGTGTAAAGACAATATTGTGACTTTAATATTACGACTTTATTTTCATAATATTATGACTTTATTTTTATATGACTTTAATGTCATAAGATTATGACTTTATTCTTCTAATAAAAAATTAAATAAATCTTGTTGTGTGGCGCTAATACTCTGTCGTACTATGTAATTATTTCAAATTACCTTTTTAAAGATCTTCTCGTGGTTTACCTGGTGCTTCTCAGGTTGATCTCTCCCATAAGTCCGTGTTTCGGTTCTTATTGGTCTCTGCAAGTCTTGGAGAGGTAACTGTGTGGTTCAGCGTCATCCTGCCTGTGACTTATCAGTCGGAGTGGTTTTGTTGCCCTCTAAGGTTGTGTTTGGTGTGTTTTCTGTCTGTTTGTTTAGGAGGTAGTGGGTGTGTCCAGGTTCAGACGACTCATCTGCTTCTAGCTTTGACGGTGCTGGCTGGTGTCCGGTGGAGGAACCATGCACACTGCAGGTAATTATTTTGGCAGCTTTAGCCAGGGTCGGTCTGGGCAATGCAAGTGGCCCATGAAAGTCTGGTTCCCACTGCTCCTCAGTCTGCTGGATAGGGAGCTGTGACGGCTTACGGTCAGGGCAGACCTGTTATCTTAGATTGAAGGGAAGGTTTGGCATCTGTCTCCAGACCACCTTCTCATGGTGTCTGCTGAGGGGGGCTGGCAGCCTCTAGCAGGTCTGAAGCCCTCCATTCAGCAAATGCTAGAGCTCCTTCTACAATGAGGACTCATGCTCATTGTTGGCATGGTTTTTCGGCATGGTGCAGGCACAAGGGGGTAAACCCAGTTTCTTGTTCCCTGCAGGACATCCTGAGGTACCTACAAGGTCTGTTTGATGCTGGACGGGCTGCATAAACCATGAAGGCAGACATTTCGGCCAATCATAGTGACATTGATGGCAGATGGGTGGGGGGCACATTATTGGGTGATGCAGTTTCTCCATGGTGCAAGGAGGCTGCATCTCCTGTTACAGAGGCCACCGGCAGCATGGGACCTTCCACTGGTGTTAAAGGCCCTTYGTGGGTCGRCTTTCAAGCCAGTGRGTGCTGCCCCASTGWATCTGGTGTTTATGAAAACTGCCTTCCTTTAACAGTGACTATAGGTAAGTGGGTCAGTGAGCTCCATGCACTTGCTATCAGCCCAACTTGGCTGCGTTGGAAGGCAGATGGATCGGGGTCAACATTATGGCCAAACATCGCCTTTTCTCTTAAGGTTCTGAGTCCAGGCTAAGTAAACACAACCATCAAGCCGGGGGTATACTGCTGGTCACACTGGTCACCTGGAACTTCTCCCAGGAGAACGAAGGTAGTCTTATGCCTGCTCCTTATAGACGCATGCCCAGGTGGGCTACATYTCTATGTGACTGTCAGAAGTGTTTTGTCGATTTAGAACTACTGAAAGCAGAAAAAGGTTTAAAAGGTTTATTAATACACTGTTTTGCGCTGGACCTCCGGACCCTCGGGATGGCACMAACTGCGGAGCAGAAGACTGATGAGTTTCAGGACTAGTGAAGGAGGATTTGCAAAAACAAAAGAGTGGCTACTGACCTTGCAGCTGCGGATGAAACAGACTGGGTAAGTCCGCTGGGGATGTTGGTCCATGTCCAAGAGGAGYAGCGAGTGGGTTACGGTAATCCAGTAAGTGGTCTGAGGTCAGAGCTCCAAATCACAATCCAAAAGGCAGGGTCCAGATAACAGAAACGGTGTCAATAGGCAGGGTTCAGAGTCAGTGTGAGAATCAGGCAGGAGGCAGGCAGTGGGTCATTAACAGGAGTTAGGATATGTTGAGATRATCTGTCAGATGATCTCAAGCTGGTTGCACCATCAGGGCACAAAACTAAAAGTAAATCAATGTTGCAACAAATATCAAAGCATTACAATGTATTTAAACCTGAAAATACATACATATATGTACTGTACATTTTACAAAAGTACACAATTCAATAAATAAACGAAGAGAACATAACCTCCCCTCCCACTCACCCCCTCCKCAATTGTAGACAAAGTTACACCCTTGGTTTTCAAAGTGACTACARGTAGAAAACTGAAATAATTCAATTCATAAACCTTTATTGGTTTTTTTGTACTGTACGTTGACGAATTTTTGATTAAATTTAAGGAAAAGGGGCAGAAATCATAAAATTATTTTCTTCTTCTGCTACCCTTCATTTAATTTGATTTGGGGGTTTTTTGTACGTTGAATTTTTGTTGTTTTGTTTTGAATGAATAAATGAATACAAATTTAATTTAATTTAATACAAATGTAAGTTTACCTGCTGTTTATGCATTCATATATTTCATGTGGCTTTTTGTTTTTAAAAACGAAAAGAGCTGGTTTTGGATTCAAGTCCAAGAATCAGGCTTTTCATGACTTCTTATAAAGATTAGAGGCTGAATGTTTTCTAAAAATGAGAACAAAAAAAATGAAATGACATTTCTGAGCAGTTGTATAGCCACTCAAATGTCAAAAGCTTTGGGATATTTTCAGTATTTATGAAGTATTTAAAATAAATAACTGTGCAGTATTTGTGTCTGTAATTAAGTTTTAAGGCCCTTTGCTGGGGGTGTGCAGAATACTGTGAATAAATATCAATATACATATTACTGTATATCTAAAAATGATACCATGTCTGGTATGTTGTGTCTGTACTCTCACTCTGTCCCAGGAG
>NW_013953048.1:86315-87485 GCF_001266775.1 Austrofundulus limnaeus
ACCCTATATACTTTTCTTACTTACCCCAGTGATATACTTTATTTACATATCCATCCATCCATCCATCCGACCTACCTACCTACAGTACGTACGTACGTTCGTACCAACCAACCAACCAACCAACCAACCAACCAACCAACCAACCAACCAACCAACCAACCAATGTACCAACCAACCAACCAACCAACCAACTCCCATTGAGATCTCAGATCTCTTTTTCAAGGGAGGCCTGGGCCTGAAGGCAACCTATTGTACATGTTTTACGTTCACATTCTTATATACAGTATTTACTCAAATAAAATGCCAGATTTGACCAACATAGAAAAATAAAGACTGATTTGTTATCTCGGTTAGTTGCAGTCTGGTAGCCAATACTACGGATATCTTGTGTTTTTAAAATGATTTTATCTTTATTTCTGTAAGGTTTCCACTTTAGTAAACCCAGTTGTATAATCTGTTTGTTTTAAACAAATAACTCAGTTCAGTTTTCCACATGGGCAGTTTCAGTTCACATCAAGCTTGGATCCTCTGGGTCAGTGTATCTTTTGGTCGTTGGTTTTTCATTTTAGAAACGGGTATTAAAAAACAAGAATTAAGTGGATATTTGATTTTTGTTTCAAAACACTGAAATTAAAATTTAAACACAAAGCGTTTCTCATTCTTAGTGTTAAAAGGGGATGAGCAAAATTTTTTAAATGATTTGAGTTTCATTTTCTGTTTCAGATAGAATAAAAGAAAATTACTTTAAGACAGAAACGAAAAAAAAGGTTTGTTTGTTCATAATCCCTGACAGGTCGTCCCAACTTACTGTTTCCCTTCAATAATCTGTTTCAGCACCAGGAGGGGTGTCTGCGATATCAAAGTTATTCAATGAACATCCCATTACAAGTAAAAAACACTGATGTTGACTTTGGTAACAAATATATTTGCCAAGTATTTATTTGGTATCAGATAAATATCAAAGTCGTAAGGAAAACTCCAAGGACTCAAACTGAGAAAAAAGTAGACTACAGAGTTTTAATTTCAGGATGGGAAAACTCAGGACAAAAAAAACTTTCTACTCACAGAACAACAATCGTACAACACCAACGGAATCAAATTTATCTTATTTAGCTTTTTATTGAGAGAAATGGAAGTAGCCGACATGTATTCAGTAAAAGAGTCTTATTT
>NW_013953048.1:88054-89351 GCF_001266775.1 Austrofundulus limnaeus
GACCTACACGGACCCCTCTGCTCAAGGGTTCAGTTCAGTATGTTGGGTGGTCTCAGCCTTTGTGGACCTCCAGTCCACACCACACTACACTTCTCCTGCCCACATTCTGCCCCATGTTTGGTACGAAACTCTGGGATTTTTGCACAGTCTGCATCTTCTATTTGTCATGTTGAGGGTCTGTACTTGTGCTGCTGTTGTAGCGCTTCAGTCCAGCCCATAGCCACCTGTAGGATTTATTCCTCAGTCTGCCAGTGGGACATGCTGTGCAGGGRCTTATCTTTTTATGATGGTTCCTCTTGTTTCTCCTCTTCTGCACTGGTTCTCTGCTGCTGGAAACCTTCACTGATCACTGGGATATTTTACTCATGTATTCTGACATATTACTGACTTTAAGGATTTWGTTTTTAAATTCAGCTTTAAGAAATGTTGCACTGATGTGCAGACACATGAAAAATACAAAAAGTGACATAAAAAAACAACCTTCAGGAAAAAGGGATGATTTATAACCTAAATTAAAAGCCAGTAATTTTCAAACATATTTTTTAAGTTTGTTAAAAAGACTGAAAAGCAGGACTTTTTCAGACTTTGTGAACTTTACCTTGAGTTAGGAAGTTAAATGATCATTTGATGAGTCTCGCAGTTAAAAGCATGAGAGGCAAACGGAGCGAGGACACGTCTGAGTCACTCGTAAAACTGAGRGATGAGCAAAGAGTCAGGAAAACAACAGCTGCAGTGAAGTCAACCACAACACAAACAATGTGGCCATCTTGTCTCATCATGTTAAAATGTTTCAGTGTGGTAAACTGAAGTAATAAGTCAGACACTAAGTTAGCAGATGGTTGCTGTAGATACAAACCTGCTGTTAGCTGCAGCTTGTGTCACATGTGGGTCATTGATGAGCTGGACACAWCAAAACATTTAGAGCAATTATTTATGTAATAGTGACAAAACTTTAAGTAATATATATTATTTACTGTTATACTTTAAGCACCTACGGTGTCTTTTAAATATACATTCATTTTAGGATTGTTGCTGAAGAAAATGAGTAATTTTAAAATTTGAATCATTTGATCAGCAAGATTACTTTCTTTTAACAAGTATATCWTAAAGCAGTGGCTCCTAATTACATGTACAACCAAATATAAATATATTATACTACCAAAAGTATTGTCTCACCTGCCTTGACTCACATATGAGCTTCAGGTACATCCCAGTCCTGATCCATAGGGTTTAATATGATGTTGGTCCAGCCTCTGCAGCTAGACCAGCTTCAGCTCTTCTGAAGGCTGTCCACAAG
>NW_013953048.1:90258-91187 GCF_001266775.1 Austrofundulus limnaeus
ATCCTGGATCCCTCTAAGACAGTGAGTCTGATAATGCCTCATCATATTTCAGGACATTGTCAGAACAAGTTCAGGAAACCAGTTCTAGTTGTTCACACTCACTCACATTTGTGTGAACCTGTGTATCTGCTGCTGATGTTGCACCTGCAGTTCTCCTCTGTGGGACAATAAAAGCTGTTTCTTTATGTGGTCCTGGTCTTTTTCTTTCTCTTTCCAACACTACGGCTCACTTCTCCCTGTTCCTGCAGCTGCTCAGGCAGGGACCATGAGCTCAGGTGTAATAATCTGTTTCCATAGATTACATATACTCCAGGCTTAAAGTTACTCAAACTTCTGGATAGAAGATTAAATCTATCCATCTAATAAGCAGAATATAACAAGTAACAGTCAGTATGGGTTTAGACCAAAAAATTCTACATCGATGGCTCTGATTGAATTAATAGAACATATAACAACTGCTATTGATCAAAAACAGTACTGTGTCAGCATTTTTGTTGATTTAAAAAGCTTTTGATACTATTAACCAAAGTATTGCATTGCAGATGCCTCTAATATTACTTTTCCAAAATTCATGTCATTGATTTTCTACTGTATCTTATCAACTGATGTCTGTTTGTTTTGCCCAAACTTGTTTTAAGCCAAACAAATATTAACGCCTAATTTTTGAAATCTGTCTTATGTAGATGCTCTTGTGGTACCAACATMTATTCAAAGTGTTTGTACATTTCTTTTTCTTCCTTTTGTTCTATGCTAATCCTGATTGTCAATTATTATGTGTCGTGTGCTGCTGACCTCTTGACCAGGTCACCCTTGAAAAAGAGATCCTGATCTCAACAGGCTCTACCTGGTTAAATAAAGGTGATTGATTGATTGATTTTATTCTTTTTGAAAAGTTAAATAAATATGGTATTAGAGGACCTGCATTACAG
>NW_013953048.1:93084-94490 GCF_001266775.1 Austrofundulus limnaeus
CACGTACAGGAAGTCCACGTACAGGAAGTCCACGTACAGGAAGTCCACGTACAGGAAGTCCACGTACAGGAAGTCCACGTACAGGAAGTCCACGTACAGGGAAGTCCACGTACAGGAAGTCCACGTACAGGGAAGTCCACGTACAGGAAGTCCACGTACAGGAAGTCCACGTGCAGGAAGTCCACATACAGGAAGTCCACGTGCAGGAAGTCCACGTACAGGAAGTCCACGTACAGGAAGTCCACGTACAGGAAGTCCACGTGCAGGAAGTCCACAGCTCTGTGTTGAGCTGAAACACCGTGCAGAAAATACACTGTCTTTGTTCATCGTCCCACTGCGAAACGTCTTCTTTTGTTCAGAATCAAAAGTCTTGTGTAAAATAAATTATTACAGAAGAATACAACGTCCTGTCAGCGCTCTGCCTGCATCAGATTCACAGGAAATGATGGAGAGGACCACCCATCGTCTGATCTCACCCAGGTCCTCGTGTCTTCAGACCGACAGGGCGCACTCCTGAACAGTCACCAGGGTCATCATCTCACACGCAGCCGTGACATCATCCACTCAAGACCCTGACACAACCTGGAGGAGAGAAATACACTGAGTGTGTCACTGACAAATCAAAGCCACAACATGCAGTTTGTAGCATTCTGCTGTGGTAAGGGCTTTTCAAAATAAAATGTTACGACAGCAGCAGTAAAGAGGGTCCTCACCCCTCCCCTGTGAGGGCGCAGCAGGCCTGGATGTGCCACTGGTGGTCTTTGACAGAGGTTAGCTGGAGGCTCTGGGAGATCTCAGCCACAGACATGCAGCCTTTCACATCTTGTTTGTTGGCAAATACTAACAGTCCTGCCTTTCGTAAATCCTGCGTAGAGAAGAGAAAAATACATAAATAAAACACTCAGATATTTCTAGTAAAGCWGAGTTATACACATCACAATATTTTGCATTACTTTAGGATGTTATTTTCTCTAATTCATTTAATTTCCTTGTATTTATTGTAATTAAAAAACAAGTATGGTAGGATGAAGGGTCAAACATGGTGGTCAGGTCTTCTTCAGAGCACCTGTAAAACTAAACCAAGGACTTAGTGCCGTTCCTTTCATTGTGCTGACACATTTATTCATTTGTAGCTTTTCTAATCTTCAGTTCTGGTGACGTATGGCAAAATAACTTGTCTTGGAAAGTTTTACAAAACAAATAAAAGAGAAAGGCTTTTTTTAAACCTTTTTACTACGTTGCTATGCCACTAGAACAGTGTTACTGCTTTATTATATGTGAGCCATCACATCGAAACAAGGATTAAGTCCAAAAGTTGTTTATGGAGAAAAAGGCAAATATAGTGTTTTGACTAAAATGTTAACAAAAATTGCATTTTGTCAAAATATAATGAATAAAAGCCTTAT
>NW_013953048.1:101736-103610 GCF_001266775.1 Austrofundulus limnaeus
TAAATCTAAAAAATGATGAGTGTATTATACTTGAGATTGTATAATACATGAATAAATACGGTAGGTTTCACAGAATTGTTTTTTTGTACTTTTATTACTTTACAAAAAACAGCTGTCTTTAAAATGTGTATTTTTTCATGATTTGAGTTTTATATGTTGTTGTTTTTATTAGAACCCAGCCAGGACTACTTGAAGCCAGAAGGATACTCACCTCTGTGTTTGTGTAGTATGTGTTCCATGATGACCTGAGGGACTCCTGGCCCCCAATGTCCCACATCAGGAAGTGGGTGTTGTTCACAACGATCTCTTCCACATTACTTCCAATCGTAGGAGACGTGTGTACCACCTCGTTCATTGAACTGGAACATACCACAAGGATAAAAACATGTTTCAGATCATGAGTCATGCATTCATTAGGCTTTWTATCACCTAAAAACTCTGCACACACATAAAAATAACTCAAATCACTGTATTACTATACTTACAACTGGTAAAGAATTGTAGTCTTCCCTGCATTGTCTAGGCCCACAATAATGACTTTGTGCTCTGAAAAGAAAAGAAAAATAATTTGAATTTACAGASCAACAGTGACATCAATATGTGGGTTAGGTGTTTATGTATGAGTGTTGTATAAACTCAGCCACCAGTGCACACTGTTTAAAACTTGGTGTGCACTGGTCTTTTGTATTCAGCACAAAATCTGGGTAACAAACTGCAGAATTAGAATCAGTACGACAKTGATGCTGCAAATRGTTTATTTCAAACTTTGTTTTCTCTCCAACGTACATCTGAGTAGGCTGCTACATTGCAAGGGTTACCTAATAAAAATATAAACAAGATGTGACATGTAGGAGTGGTTGCCAGTTTTCTGAGCGTATACAAGGACTGGGTTTTTTATAATAGATGCCACGGCAGGAAGGAGTAAAGCAGAGGCTTTTTATTTAACATGGACCCAGCTTTAGGCATCAACAAAATTAAAACAAAAAAAATTCTCAAATCTTAATTAACTTGCCAAGTTAGAAGTCCTGTGAAAAGAAGAGTTTTAAAAAAAGACTTGTTAGTAATGATCAAATGGCTAATTAAGAAAAACTGGAGCGTGACAGAATGAGATAAAATCCATAAACTGCCAACAGAGCTTTGGTCTACATGTATGGAAAAAAGAAGCTCATCAGAATTAGGAATGCATGATGTAAACGATATACGGTAGAAACTATATAAATTTATCCTCTGATAATCTATATTCTACTGACCAACCGCACAATTCTTTTAGATGATGTAACCAGCTGGAGTCAAAACAGAGGAAGCAGGAAGCAGCGAYGCTGAGAGCGCAAATGAAGAGGGGAAAAAACTTATCTGGACCTGGTTCAGGTGTGTGAAAATGAACCCCGAACTGTTCACATATTTACGTGACGGCGCTCCCTCTGCTTGGATGCCGACCGACCACACTGCCTGCTGCAGGAGGAGCGAGCACCGCTGCATGAGTGAAGGGCTCGACACACGGGAGGCGACGTCGCTCGCTCTCCATTCATTTCCACGCAGCGAGGCGACTGTCAGTGCAGGTGAAGTCAGTGCTCAGGTGGGACGCACAAAAATCAGTCTGGACCTCGTTTCTCCTGCGGTCATAGCGCAAGGACGCACGGCCGAATGCACGCGCACTCTAAAGCGCTACTATAATGATTGTCACCCTGCTGGAGCGCGCCAGATTAAACAGGTGGAGTGCAGAAAAAAATAATCTGCGAAGTGTGTAGAAAGGAATAAATAGAAACAATTTGTTTTACCACCTTAAAACGAAGCAGGTGAATGGATGCAGATATCTATTACATTAAAGTTATTGTGTGTGTGTGTGCTAATATACTGTGTGTGTGTATATATTA
>NW_013953048.1:104958-106146 GCF_001266775.1 Austrofundulus limnaeus
GCCTCTGGTAGAGGACCCGAGTTCAGAGGCTGAAAGAGACCACCCGCTGAGGGTGAGAAGGGATTTTTTTATATATAGTATATGATTTAGCCAGGTAGATCTCCCTTAAATTTAGATTTTTATGGGAGACTTTAAAGTGTCCCTTAAAAGAGATTTTAAGGTCTAAATTTTTTTACCTACACATATTTATTCCACTCAATTAATGTGTGATTTATATATTTTCTATTATAAGTTTTATATCGTGATATATATCGTTACCGCCACTCATCATAATATATATCATGATATGAATTTTTTGCCATATGGCACATTCCTAATCAGCATGTGAATATTTAAAATGTTACCAATTATTTTAATCCTTGAGATGAATTACAATCAACCTACTTCCAATGTGTTAACATTTTTAAGACTTATGAAAGATTGATTTATGACATTTTAAGACAAATTAAGGCCTTATTTTTTGATTGATGAATTCAATGACTTTTAAGACTTTTTAAGGACCTGGTACAAAAAACAGCAACCACTTTAAACCATGTAGAGTGATGTACACGTATTATAGAACAGTAATCTTCATATTCCATAATCTGTCATTACTCAGATCTTGGGATTCTTGGACAAAGTCAGATTTATTTACAATTTAATTTGCAAAACAGAGTATATGGATACTTTTGAGAGATGGATCGGCTCTGTGTAGATCAATACAACAACTCTGAAAAACAAACAGGTACAAACATTAGAAGGATTTGGTCACAAAGCAGGGGTAGACGTAACCATTGTTTAGGTTGTCCGAGACAACATATAGTCATTTCAGACAACCAGATCCAGCCTCCTGGTTGTCCGGTGGACAATCAAGAATAAAAGACATAGATTAAAGTTCTCTGCTGTGGGTGTTCGTCATTTGTAAAAATGAACGGGAGAAAAAACTTGGTAAAATCAAATAGAATAAACTGTAACTTTTAACAAGGTCATGTACACAGTATACTCCTATTAAAGTGAAAATGTTTGGCCTATGAGCAGAAAGAAGCTTATGAATGTTGAACTCTATTTCAAAGAAGAGAATGAGGAAGTTTTATTCACGCAGATCCTGTCAACCTGCTGACTGAGAACAATTATATGTTACAGCGGGTAAAACAAGTATTGAACGCGTCACCATTTTTCTCAGTAAATATATTACTAGAGGTGCTAATG
>NW_013953048.1:107736-109466 GCF_001266775.1 Austrofundulus limnaeus
CATTAGCACCTCTAGTAATATATTTACTGAGAAAAATGGTGACGTGTTCAATACTTATTTTACCCGCTGTAATAAACCATCTACAGAACAATATACTTGTTAAATTACATTTTTCTTGAGATTCTTTTGGACAACCAAAATGTTTTGCGGACAACCAGGTTTTGTCAACAGGTTGTCAACCTGACAAACAACCTGAAACATATCCTTATGTCTACCCCTGCAAAGGATTGAAGGGGTTTTGTCAATCTTAGTTTTATAGAAATCATCATATTAAATTAATGTACTCTCTTTGCTCAAGCAGCAGTCCTCYTGACCCTTGTAACTTTGGCCCTTGGTTCTATGTCAGCATTATTTTCACAATAAAACCCATATAGCTGTTTTRACAATTATTCAGCTCTATTTTAGGGCAGAAAACGGATACAGTGGATAGAAAACGAAACAAAAGAGAGGAAGTGAAAGCAGTTTCAAACTGGTTAAAGGTCAAAAAAGCCTCTAGTTTTAGCAAACATATGGCTGAATGCACTCACAGCACACAAACTGCAACAGAGAGCTGTGCAGACTAAAAAAAGGTCATGCAGGTGTGATTTCAGCTGCTTGTGTGCAGACTGTGAAAAAACGAGTTGAGAACTTCTGCAAATAAAGCTGCATGAATTCCATCATCTTRGAACCAGATATGACTACGAACAGACGTGTTTTAAGGCAGGGGTGTCCAAACGTTTAGTCACATGGGCTAAAATCATAAAGTCAGAAGGACCTGAGGGCCTAAAGTATTTGTCCTTTACCTGCTCAACAATAAACTAAACATTGTTACTAATATTCTTTATTGGAAGATTATTTAACTTTGTGATAATTTTGCCATAATTAAACACAGAAAGTCTCCATTTACACCTGTGCCGGGGGATCTGTAATCAAATTAGTATAATTCTTCAGGGGCCACACAAAATCAGTTCAAGGGCCACAAATGYCCCCCGGGCCACACTATGTACACCCCTGTTTTAAGGCTTTCTGAGAAAACATTAAAAGCTTTTGCAGATACTTAAAGGTGATAAAAAAGTTACACTTCTCTGGTATTAAAGGAAGGAAAGAACAATCAATASCATGATTGTTCTCCTTTCTTTTCTTTTATAAATATTAAGAAATTATATTATATACATATGATATCTTTTGTAATTGTTAAGGCATTGCATTACATTATTGATTTAATATCATTCTTACTGCAACATATATGATTATTTTGTTAAGAAATTGTTTTTATTACGTGTCTGTCTGACTTGTTACATTTCAAATGTCAGTAGCAACCACACCATTTATATATTGAATAGGGATATACCACTCCTTCTCAAGTTAAATGTATTTATATTCTGGTTTATTATTATTAATAGTATTTGTTGCTCAAAAAAAGAGTAAGCTGATTTTAAGTTTTTTTTTAATTTTATCTTTTTTTTGTTAATTGAAGACTTATTGACAATATACTGATTGAAACCACTATTTGGTTACGTCCTGATGCATCTCAGTAATCCAGGGAAAAAAAATCAAAAGGAAAAAAATTGTATAGGTCTTCTGGACGGGTTCTTCTCTAATGAAACATTTCGTCTCTCCTCCAAGAGACTTCTTCAGTCTGAGAGTTTCAGGCTAAAGGACTGTGTGCCAGGAGGACTGCGACCAGTTATACATCGGGGAAACAAAGCAACCACTGTTCAAAAGAATGTCCCAACACAGACGAGCTACAT
>NW_013953048.1:112939-117796 GCF_001266775.1 Austrofundulus limnaeus
GAAGAACCCGTCCAGAGGACCTATACAATTTTTTTTCCTTTGATTTTTTTACCTGGATTACTGAGATGCATCAGGACTTTTTTTTTTCTTCTCCTTTTTTGTGTGGTGTTAGAACTGTTTGTTTTAGAGGTTATGGGAGTGTGGTGGTGAAAGTTCTCAGTTTTCCTGTAATACAACTCAAATGGTTTTGCTCACAAACTGAAATGAAAATTCAGTTCTGAACTTTTAAAATGTTTGACTTAGTTAAGAAACAACTCTACATGTATAATTTTTATTTGCAGGGTCCTGTTTACCAATTGATGTGCCACATGAAAGAGCTGATCATAAGGATGTTTTACTGCAAGATGGTAAATAGAAAATATTAATGGGGGGCAAAAGCAACTGCATGTGACACTAACCTATGTGTTCTTGTTCATACAGTTCTTTTGCAAAATGATGCTCAAACAGAGGTTATGGCATTTCTCCAGTCAAAGGATACCAGGATGATCCAGCAAGTGAAGGAAGGTGAGAAATATTCACTCAATTGTGGGGAAAGCTTAAAATCCTAGGTTCTGTTATTAGAATTTTCAAATATTTAAAGCTTAACCTGACTATACCATCAAATCCAGTGTACCTGGAAAACAAGGAAGTGGAGACTATTGGCGACTATTGTAACTCATTGGAAACGAGTCCGACTTACTTCCGGCAATGCGGACCAAGCTCTGGCACCGGTCATACAGGAACCTAATAGCCCGTATCAATGGGCCTCGTACCCCATACTCCCGGAGTACCCCCCACAGGAGTCCCTGAGGGACACGGTCGAACGCCTTCTCTAAGTCCACAAAACAGAGCTGGTCCGCTGTTCCATGACCAGGATGAAAACCACACTGCTCTTCCTAAATCTGAGATTCGACTATCCAACGGACCYTCCTCTCCAGAACCCCCRAATAGACCTTACCAGGGAGGCTCAGAAGTGTGATCCCCCTATAGTTGGAACACACTCTGCGGTCCCCMTTTTTAAATAGGGGGACCACCAGCCCAGTCTGCCAATCCAGGGGAACTGCCCCCGATGTCCACACGATATTGTAGAGTCGCGTCAACCAAGGCAACTCCACAACATCCAGAGCCTTAAGGAACTCCGGGCGAATCTCATCCACCCCCTCGCCCTGCCACCGAGGAGCTTTTTAACCACCTCAGTGACCTCGGCACCAGAGATTGGAGAGTCCCACCCAGGGTCCTCAGGCTCTGCTTCCTCATGGGAAGACGTATCGGTAGAATTGAGGAGGTCTTCGAAGTATTCCGCCCACTGACCCACAATGTCCCAAGTTGAGGTCAGCAGCGCACCATCCCCACCATAAAAAGTGTTGGTGGCAAACTGCTTCCCCCMCAAGACGCCGGATGGCGGACCAGATTTGCCTCAAAGCTGTACGGAAGTCTTTTTCCATGGCCTCTCCGARCTCCTCCCATGCCCGAGTTTTTGCCTCAGTGACCACCCGAGCTGCAATCCGCTTGGACTGCCGATACCTATCGGCTGCTTCCGGAGTCCCACAGGCCAAAAAGACCCAATAGGATTCCTTCTCAGCCTGACAGCATCCCTTTYCACCAGTGTCCACCAGCGGGCTCGGGGGTTGCCACCAGGACAAGCACCCACAACCTTACGGCCACAGCTCAGGTAAGCCGCCTCGACAATGGAGGCACGGAACATGGCCCACTCGGACTCATTGTCCCCCACCTCCCCCAGAACGTGTTYGAAGTTCCCCCGGAGGTGTGAGTTGAAGCTCCATCTGACGGAAGACTCTGACAGATGTTCCCAGCAGACCCTCACTATGCGTTTGGGTCTGCCAGGTCTGACCGGCATCCTCCCCAACCAAYGGAGCCAACTCACCTCCAGGCAGTGGTCAGTTGACAGCTCCGCCCCTCTCTTCACCCGAGTGTCCAAAACATGCGGCCACAGATCAGATGAAACGACAACAATGTCGATCATCGAGCTGCAGCCTAGGGTGTCCTGGTGCCAAGAGCACATATGGACACTGTTATCTTTGAACATGGCGTTTGTCATGTACAATCCATGATGAACACAGAAGTCCAATAACAAAAACACCGCTTAGGTTCAGGTCCGGGGGTGGGGTGTTCCTCCCAACCACACCTCTCCAGGTCTCACTGTCATTACTCACGTGAACATTGAAGTCCTCCAGCAGAATGAGGGAGTCCCTGTTAGGAGCGCTTTCCAGCACCCACTCCAAGGACTCCAGAAAGGGTGGGTAATCTGAACTACTGTTAGGCGCATAGGCACAAACAACTGTCAGGACCCGTCCCCCCACCCGTGGACGGAGGGAGGCTACCCTCTCATTCACCGGGTTGAACTACAACGTACAGGCACCGAGATGGGGGGCAATAAGTATGCCCATTCCTGCTCGGCACCTCTCAGCATGGGCAACTCCAGAGTGGAAGAGTGTCCAACGCCTCTCGAGGAGACTGGTTCCAGAGCCTTCCATTCCCCGCCTTCAACCACTGCCCAACACACAATGCACCTGACCACTACAGCCCCTTCCACAGGTAGTGAGCCCATGGGAAGAGGGACCCACCTCTCCTCTTCRGGCTGTGCCCGACCGGGCTCCATGGGTGAAAGCCCGGCCACCAGGCATTCGCCAACGTGCCCCACCTCCAGGCCTGGCTCAAGAGTGGGGCCCCGGTGACCCACGTCCGGGCGAGGGAACTTTAAGTCCATTTATTGTACTCATCATAGGGGTTTTTGGGCTGCACTTTGTCTGATCCCTCACCTAGGACCTGTTTGCCTTGGGTGACCCTACTGGGGGCATGAAGCCCCCGACAACATAGCTCCTAGGATCATTGGGACACTCAAACCCTCCACCACGTGAAGGTGGCAACCCAAGGAGAATCTCATTATTGTTAAAAGAAAATGTTCATTAAATATATTTGTGAATTTTATAGTGAATAAATCAGTATTTTTTTCTACTCGGATTTTTTTTTGTGATAATTTTGGTCCAATGTGATAAAGAACTGTGTCAAAATGAAACAAACACTCTAAAATCATAAAGCTGAGGTTGTGCTGAAAATAATGATCCCAAACATGGCAGGGTAAATAGTTTTTAAAGTGAAAATGTAGAGGTAAATTCAAAGTTAGTCAAAAACAGCCGTTTAGACCCCAGACCTCAGAGGGTTAAACCCAAAGACAGTGTGCATTATCTGTTTTAAACTTGTGTAACACACTTTTCCTCTTTGTACTGTATTTGTTTTGAATCACAAATCAGCTCTATYGGTCTTTTTTATAATTAATGTGCCTTATTTAAAGTACAGTAACAAAGCTTGTTACTGTACTTTAAATAAGGCACAATAATGTTACATCCACCACTGGTAAAAGCCAACAAGAGCCTGACTGTCTGAACATTTCTGTTTCATATTTAATCTCTTTGTTTTGTATTTTTGTCCTTTCAGACCTCCAACAGGAACTGGTCCACGAGAAGATCTGCAAGCAGGAGAGGAAATCCAGCCTGGACCAGGAGGAACCAGAACCACCACAGTTTGAGGACCAGGAAGAACCAGAACCTCCACAGTTTGAGGACCAAGAGGAACCAGAACCTCCACAGTTTGAGGACCAGGAGGAACCAGAACCTCCACAGTTTGAGGACCAAGAGGAACCAGAACCTCCACAGTTTGAGGACCAGGAGGAACCACAACCTCCACAGTTTGAGGACCAGGAGGAACCASAACCTCCACAGATCAAAGTAGAGGATGAGGAGTTCAGCATCAATCAGGAAGAAGATCAGCTCCAYCTGAAGCAGGAGACTGATCCGGTCCTGGTGACTGTTTTACATGAAGAAAGTCAACCAGAACCAGACAAGGAGCAGCTCATCTCTCAGAGTTGTGCCGGACCTGAGGACCAGGATCAGGATCCAGGGTCAGATGAGAAGATGGTTCACACAGAGGGTCATCATGGTAACCATGCAGGCCTATCAGCAACATCTGAGAGGTTGTTTTCTTGTCTAATCTGTGGAGAAACATTTTTCAACAAATTATTACATTACCATCATGTGAAGGTCCACAGAGTCTGGAACCAGAACTCTGAGAAACTGATGTACTGTTGTCCCACCTGTGGGAAAAAGACCTTGAGATATAGTGACTTAGTCAGACACATGAGGGTCCACACAGGTGAAAAACCATTTTCTTGTCAAATTTGCGGAAAATCTTTTAACCGAAATTCACATCTTAAACGTCACATTCAGATCCACAGAGGAGAGAGGACCTTGTCTTGTAAAACTTGTGGGAAATGTTTTTACACTTAGGCCAATCTTCAAAGTCACATGAGAGTTCACAGAGGCTGAGCTAATGTTCTTCTGTCACAGGTGGAGAAAAGTTTCACCAAATGATCTAGAAGAGGTTTTACAGCCAAGAGAAGAATGAAATGTTCAGAATGTGGAGAAAAGTTAGAAAATCTTAAATCTTGTTTGTGTTTGAATCAGGGCTGGGCCATAAAACAATAACTATAAATCAGGATAAAGAAGTGATGAATATGAATATAAAATGTGTCTGATAGAGCGTGGATAATTGAAGTTCCAGAAGCTTCCAGAATTGATTCAGTGAAACACTTCTATCCTGAAACATTTTTCATCCATATGGCCCGGCCCTAGTTTGAAGAAGAGTTGCTTGCTTGTTGCCTTTTATTTAGCTTTGATTCAAGTTTCCTGTTACTTCACATTAGGGATGCACGATAACTTATTTTAAGAACCGATAACGTTCTCCTTAAAACAGCCGATAACCAATAACATAACCCAGAATACATTAAATGTCTCATTTCCCCTTACAACCCCAGACGGGACCTCCGCTCACAGGATCAACATCTCCTTATGGTTCCCCTCA
>NW_013953048.1:118554-120491 GCF_001266775.1 Austrofundulus limnaeus
CAGACAGACTTCAATCTGAACTCGTAAAGTTCTTCTTTATAATTTTCGCTGTCATTTTCATGAATGGACACTTCCTTATATCAGAGGCAGGAAACATAGCCTTATATGGTGTTTTTGTGGTGGTAATTATGCTAATCTCCTTTCGCGTGCACGAGCAGCTGGATACGAACAGGTGGAATTTCAATGAATAAATACAAGTTCTACAATAAATGCAGATTGGTACCAACAAAGATTGTAAAATCAGCAGTGTGCACACAATCGAAATCAAATCTCTAAACTTACTGGGTGTGCCCAAAATCTAAAATGATTCAAATCAGAGTAACTCATAAATATACAAATTGTTCACAATTGATTCAAATGTACAATATGTTCATCACAAATTACTAACAACAATATTCTTCTGGAAGGTTTTCTCCCACCTCAAAACTGCTTCCTCTATGTGAATGTGTATGTGTAAAGTCAAATGTTCAAAATTTCAGGTACTAAGTCTATTTGTCCAAATGTTCGTCCAAAGGGCAGGGGATAAAAAATAAAATAAAAAATGTTGGTAGTTTAGTGTGAAGTAGGATTTGTTGTAGTGGGCCTACTACACCGCACAGTGTAGTAGCAGCTGGGCTCGATCAACAGTGGGGTTGGCTCGCCATCAAACGCTGGTCCCGGAGGGTTGAATAAGGGAAGGGGGGAGGGAAAAAAAACAAAACCTGACCTGTACACAGACAGTGTTATAAAATATCATAAGTTTCCAAAATCATTTTCATTTACATTCACTCTGACTGTAAATGTATATTTTTAGTATTTCTTTGATGTAAAACATTCTAATAAAATAACAATACATGATGCATGAAAGGGTTTATACTTACACTTCTTATAACAAGGTTATAAGAGTAACTTTATTAGCAAGGGATCTCTTTATTTTGGCTAAACATTTCTTTAGTGCCAAAATGAATGGACACAAAAGTAACTCAGTCAATGAATGTTGATTTGAACCATAATWTGCGATCGTTTATTTTACAAATCATACAAAATTAACTAGAGTACACCTGATTGTGAACGATTAATTTCCTATAAATGTTTTGGGACCAACAATAACAAACTTTTAACTTCTTAATTGTTAACCACACTTAAATAGAAACACAAACGTCAGTTTAGATGTGAAATACCAGACATTTGAGGCTGTTTATCTTAGGAGTTGGCAAGGAAGAGGTTAAGAAAAAGGATGGAAGGAAGATGTTAGCTTTYCTAYACTTTATCTTAAATAATGTGGGTTTAACCAGAAGGGCGAAGCGTTCTGTCCTCAGCTTTGGCTCAGGTTTTTTGCCAGGTAGATGGGGGCGCTGCTGGCGAATCTGTCTTTAAACCGTCGAACAGGGGACCCCAAGGCGTGCTCTTTGATTCGTTTACGTCCACGTCAGCCGTAACCAGAAAACAAGGCCTCGACTGGAACCCAGGTTTTAAATAAAACTTCCGTCTGGAGAGTTTCTGAAGGTGGATAAACCAGGCGTTGGTCTCCCACACTGTGAGGTTTCCCCGTTGGCGTGAAGGGGCCAAACCTGACACAGTTTTCAGCTTTTGATTCCCCGGAGAGAATCTAGCTGTCACAGTGACTGATGGCGGTCAKTCACCTTTTTCTCACTCTCTTTCTTTTCTCTGTACTGGATGGGCGGAAACTGTTAGTTCCTAAAAGCTTAGAGAATCTATGGTCCGCCCTCCGGAAGGTTAGATTAGAAAAGAAATTATCAAGGAAGTGCTAGTTTCAGAACTCGCTGTGCCCTCCTGAAACAAAACAAAGATTATTGCTGCTGCTGTGTGGTTCAGAACAAAACATTTTATGACCTATTTAAATTATCTGATGAGCACTTATTTAAAACATAACTGAAAGAAAAATGAATTGCTTCAAGTTCAAAATATTTGCAAATATGATTCAGACAAGTAAAACA
>NW_013953048.1:121021-123980 GCF_001266775.1 Austrofundulus limnaeus
TTCTAAGTGGAACAGAGTTTTTGTCCATTCGAAGGCCCATCAGAGGACTGAGAGTCCAAGACAGTTCCTTGATAATTTGACTCGAGGTGACCCCTACGTGTCCCCACTTTTCGCAATTAATCACCCCCAAACGGTGATTAGTTGCAATGAAAATGGGAACACCTCGAAAGTCTTTGATCTTGAATTAATCTGATTGGTGAAACAGTATAATCCAAAGGTAATTCAAACTGAAAACTTTGCGTGGCAAGAGTTTTTCTTCAGTTATTGTGGAAAAGGAAAAAAAAGTTCTGTCTTTTTTTGTAAGGTTCCCATAATGTCTGTGGGTAACTCCCTTTGAGGCAAAACTTTAAGTCCATTGGGCCACATAGTCTGTAATCCACTGGAAGYAAAAGTAATCCACCAAAGAAAAGTATAATCCACAAGGAAAAAATATATTCCACATGGCGATTGTTGTGGCTGACCCGGAGTCAACCAATTTCTGGAACAGCATAGCGAAGTGAAGTACTGGRACCCMCCTTTCGAGAGTCGATCTCTGGAAGGTTGCAGGTTAACGGGATCTCGGCATCGAAGTTGGAGACAGGATCCCTGGGTCGACGATAGAGACCACCAACAGGAGCGAAGAGACCACTGGAACAGCGTGAAGATGGGTACCCCCAGAAGGATGCAGGTCGAGAGCGTCGACACTTGTAGAGCCTTAGCAGAGGAGGTGGGCCWTCGTGGAGGGTGTTGAAGGCTGCGTTGTTTCCAGTTCATGCCCTTCTGGTCACTATGTGTTGTGTACCTATATGGTTTTAGGTTAACCTAAAGTTGGGTTTGTACATTAGGCTAATCCTATGTATGCCTCTGCGTGTTAGCTATCATGTTTTAGATAAGCTACAGGTAGTAGTTAAAGAATGGGTCATTGCTTTAACTAAAGGGTAGATATAGGGGTTTATATCTATTAGAGGCTAAAGAGGGCTTCTGGAAGGAAGGCCTCAAATTCAAACTACATTAACTATTCCTCCAATCATAACTTAGTTATGCTAGGGGCGATAATAGAAAAAATAGTCTGGTTTTGTCTTATGCTTTTGCAGTTATCACTCGAGCAATTTTAGATTCTTCAAATTTTGTTTCTATTTTCCCTTAATTTAGGAGCCTATGTCGAGACTCATGCTTTGAAGATTAAGTAGCCCCCCCCCCCGGATTGGTGTTGATTCGAGCGAGGTTGATATGAAAAGAGTGGCGTGGTCAATGTAAGTTATGGTACCTAAAGTAGCATTAATCTACATTGACCTGTAAAAGATGAGATTTATCAATAACTGCATGTTGACATGGTTAAATTCATTCCAGACTTAACTCATTAACAGCAATACAAAACCTTGTTTTCTTGGCTGTGGGTGTTCAGAACCTGCACGAAGTTATTCATCGTCTCACAGTGATGTTTATTCTGTGCCGAACCGATTTTAAACAATGAGGGGTTTAGAACGTACACGCATCAACCAAGTTGGTGAATAAGCAATAAAAATTTGGTGTTTTAATGCTTAAGCGCACTCTCGTTGTCAAGATAAATCATAGATTTAACCTGTTKTTATGACCTATTTGAATTTCTCTTGAAATTTAAGATTTTGGCTTAGTGTTTCTATGTTTTAGGAGTAGATGTTTGTTTTTAACACCTATTTATTTTATACTTATTTTATTGTGTTTTACTATCTTCCGCTTGGAAGACCTCTTTTTATCCCATGAGGTCTGAGAGTCTGATCGAGTGTTGTCACTGATCATGACTGTAGGTTTACCCTTTTGTTTGAGTTGTTTGTGAAACCTTTGTTTCTTGTCAGTTGATTTTAGTGGACCCATTTTAATGTTTGTTCTTTCTGACCTTTGTTGATTTTGACTGTTGTCAGGTGGGGTGCTGTCCACCTGGGTGTCAGTTTGTGGGCGAGAGTTCCAGTCCTGGACTCTCCTTGTCCTTTTGTTTGGTGAAAACGTGTTATTAGGCCTATTTCCCCCCTTTTGGTTTGTTGTGGGAGTTTGTTTGGTCCTAATACGTTTTGCATCAGTTTGTGGTGCTCTGGTCTGTTTGTGTTTGTTGCGGACCTTACACCTTTTGATGCAGTTTATTGCATCTTTTTTCATTCCTGGCCAGTAGGCAATTTGTTTCACTGCCTTGAGTGTTGCTTTGATTACTTTTAGTCGTGTGGATGGAAAGTTAACATGAACTGAGTCATGGGCTCCTTTTAGCATCTCTCCCTTTGGCTAAGAGGCATCACGAGCACAAGTGAAGATGTTGTCTCATGAGCAAAAGTCAGAATGCCGTCGACCATCTTCAAATGGTTTCGTATTTTATAGAGCGTGCTAAGTTCACTGTTTGAGGCCAGAATGTCTTTAGACGGTGTGTTGTTATCTGGGTCAGATAAGTATTGAATGATAGCACCTAAGTTAGGGTCTCTCCACTGTTGTTGAATGAATGTAGGTTCTACTTCAGCTTCTGAAATTTCCTGTTGAACATGGCTATTGTCGTTAGCAAGTTCATCTGCTTCAGCGGTCAGTGTCAGCTCAGCTGCTTTAGTGTTTGATGTGTTATCATTTAGTGTGTGTGAGTTTTGTTTACKCTTTGAGGTTACATGCTGAGTCGTGTTTTGATTCAGCTGTTTCTCTGCTTGGGCTGGACTTGTGCCAGATGAGGAGTTTGTTTTGCCTCCTGAGCTGGTCAGTGTAGGATGCTGGGTTTTTTTACCTTAGCACTTCTTGTCTCCACACCTGACAGCCTAAGCTGCCCAGAAACTCAACAGTGAAATTCACAAAGTTTCCTTTAATTAAAGGCAGTTTAGGCGGCACGGTGGCTCAGTTGGTAGAGCTGATCCCTCTCAGCTAGAAGGTCACCGGTTCAAATCCCGGTCCGGGGACCTTTCTGGGTAGAGTTTGCATGTTCTCTCCGTGCATGCGTGGGTTCTCTCCGGGTACTCCGGCTTCCTCCCACAGA
>NW_013953048.1:125079-131006 GCF_001266775.1 Austrofundulus limnaeus
GGACCAGGGAGGATGATTCAACCACTCAACCACTAGATGTTGCTGAAAGCAACAAATCCTACACACTGTGCCTTTAATCCTAAATAGATGGAGGAAATGAAAAAAATATCCCAAAGTAAAAGAAAAAACATCAGGGGTCAATGGGGGACCACCATATTTTTTTTTTGGGGGGGGGGGGGCATGGATCCCCCTGGTGGCACCCCTGATGCAGGCAAACTCMAAAAGGTCAAACTAGATAGATTCAGCACATCCAGAGCCTGGGTTGTAAGGAAGCAGGCTGGTGCAGCTGTAGAACAYGGCTGCCCTCATGAGGCTGAGCCAGGAATCAGACAGGTTTCCTTTTTTCTAGACTTTGGTCTTGAACCTGACCTCTTGGTGTTTAGCAGAGCTGCCAGCAGACACCGGCTCAGCACTGTAGCTTCAGGGGCTGCTGAGCAAACATCTGCAGAGGTATGTGTGTGATGCCCTGCAGTAAAACCAGCTGTTCATGGTTTTATTTTTCCCTCTACATCCTCATTCTGCTGCTTGGTGGAAAGTGAACCAAAGGTTACCACAGCTGTGGCGACCAAGCTGCTAACACAGATGAGAGAACCGAGTGTACAGCTTGTTGAACACGTGGACAAAAGACAACAGAACACACAGAAATGTGACAAAAGTGTTTTTTAGGGGAAATCTTTGATTCTCTTTGATTCATCCCGACCTGTGTGCTCTCTGGATTCTTGTGGAAAGTACAGATCCTCACTCCTCCAGCCTGTACTGTTGCTGCAATAAGCAGCTGCAGGTTGATTTGACATATTCCTGATAAAACTGTCTTTGAAACAATTTGATTTATGTAAAAGTCAGTTACTATAGTATCATCCTGCATGTACGGTTGCTTAACTTCTGTTTATTGTAGCTCTGCCCCCATATAGTGTAGTGTTATGCTGAGTCAAGGATGCCGCCAATATTCATTTTATCTTCTTTAATGTCGAACATGACACTTTTACATYGCAGATCACAGAGCTGTATTGACATCTCACTCGTGGGCATGTCCTTCCACCTGCTCTCATGTAACCTTCCATATAAAGTAGTGTCATTACATTACGTGCATTTAACTTGCATTTAAAACTCAGCTGTGATGTATTTAAGTTATAGCTATGAAGACCTGTAGGCCTTTTGGCACCAACACATGATGTTTCATGGACTTTAAACTCTCCGTCTCAGTCACATCATGGATTTTTCTGCCTGTTATTCCTCGGGAGGTAAGCTAAGCTCCTCTATGCATGTAATGYGCCTGAAAATTGTTCTATTTCCTGTGGCCAGCCCCACCTCCAGAGTTCCTGCTTTTAGAAGTGGCTCCTGCCAGGCCTACGCCCACATGGCTCATTTCCTCCAATACAACCTAAGAGATTGGCCTGAGACTTTTTCCCGGGAAGCTCCCGTTGGCTGTTTCCTGAGCCGCGCCCACTCTGTGAATAAACAGGGCAGTGCTGGACTCCCAACATCCCCCGATGGACACACACACATGTCACACACGTCTTCAATGAACCACACCCTCCTCCCTTTCCTTTTCCTCTTTTTTAATTTTATCCCCATTTGTCCTAATATCCTCATCCTCCACCTTTGTTATATTTAAAACAATATAAATCAGAGAAAAGGACATCATTCCCAGATTTAATTTTTAATGCTAAAAAGGAAGGTTTGGGTTAGCTGGACAAATTATCTATTAAAATTAATTATTATTACTTATTAAGAACATATTTTATTCATTATTACTTAATTTTATGCAATTTGAACGTTTATTTTATTATTGTTATCAATAAAGGCAAAGATAGACTAAAATATGTTTGCCCTGGTCAGTGTGTGAAAATTTGATGTGGTTGTAGCTGAGAGTCAGTCCCTCACAACATGTACTCTAAGTACTACTGATACCGCTGTAGAATTTTTACTCATAGCCTTAGCAATAAATGTTGGCGTCAGCTCTAATTGCCTGTTAGCTAAATATCTTACAAACCACTGGTAATATTTGAAACATTGATTGTTGATAATTTGTTAGCAAACATCCTGAGTCAACCACTGCAATCAAGTCATTTCTGTAGCTCTTTCTGAGACTTCTGCACCTGCAAAGCAGAGTTTAGATCAGCCAAAAATAAATAAAGTAGACCCAAACCAACCCGAGCCCAAAGGTGTGTCTGAGCCCGATTCAACCTGACTAATTAACTTAAAGGCCTGAGCTCAAAGTAAACCTGACATATTTTAATTACTGTATTTATGCATGTTTGATGAGATCCTCATTTTCTTTTAGCTTAAAACATATAAAATATCAAATCCTAGTATAAAATACTGTCTTTAAAGTTCCTGTGACATCAAATTTTTGTAATAAACATGAATGCATTTTTGGAAAGATAACATTGATAACATATTGCAAAACAAATTTCATGCCACTGAGATGAACAGTTGTTGAGATATTTGCATGTGAAGAAACAGGAAGTGATGTCAAAGGGGAATGTCAGCATGTAAACAGAGCGTTGTTACAAAAGCTAACAAAACAGACCGTAGAGAAGAATCTGATGTTCCTTTAGATTATTTTTAGTCGCTATCAAAGAGAGATGACTAAGAGGAGACCAGCAAGTTTATTTTAATGAGTTCCCCTTTGATGTCACTTCCTGGTTCACTTTGGCTGAGCCAAATTCAAAGGAAAATAGGCCAGTTATGTGGCAAAATGGGTAAAATCAGGTGTACAATGCCAATTTTCTAAAGTATAAAGATGCTTTCTTTGACATTTGTATTTGAAGGATAGACGTGTCACAGGCACTTTAATTTCATATAGAGTTTGACATTTTTCAGCCCTTGTGGGGACACACACCTGAGAGAGGTCTGTAGCTGTGGAGCAAAGGATGCAGAGCAGCAACAAGAGCTTTATGTCACTAAAAACGGTCTGGTCTGATCTGAAAGCAGGAGCCGGTTTGAAAAGTTGCTCGCAGTATGCACCTGACATCCACGTCTTCTTTCCATCTCCGCCCAGTTAACAGTGTTAACAAAAAAAAAAAGATGTTTCCTCCTCTGGTGTGAAAAGAACATAACTGAACTTGGTGACATACAGCAGGAGCACAGATGATCATTTACGTATTCCCTGTGACACAATATTTAAATATTGTACAAGCAAAGTTAGCAATGATGCTGCTAACATCACTTTAACACTCAGAAGCTGGATCCATTCTGTCCTCCACTGCCTCAGCAGCACTGGCTTCAAACATTGCTGAGTCAGCACCTTGAGCCTTTCAGTAGCTGTGTTTCCATTGACCATGAAAATGCGCAAATTAGAATTTCGAAAATAAATTTGCTCAATGGAAACACGTCAATTTCGAAAAAATATATGTTTTTCGACAAAATGTTTTTGCGCTAGGATGATGTGGTTTTTCGGCCATATCGAAATAGGTTTTTTTTTTTCGCAAAACTGCAATGGAAACACTTTTTTCGCATCACGGGAGTCACGTGACCAAAAACCGTCTGTTTCTACTGGTGAAAAAGACGATGATGAAGAAGAAAACAGGAAATAGAAATAGTAGTAATATCACAAAAGTAGTATAAAATAGTAAAATCACTGACTACAATTTCCCAAAAACACAGCATATGTAGCCGCTCCCAAGTAGGGACTTGTCACTGGAAAGCCTCGATAAAAGACGCCGACGTCTCCTCTGATGATGAGTGTTAGTGTTGTGGTAGCAACATGCTATGTGTTTACATCCATTGCCGCCATGTTTGTAATGACTTATCGCGAGAACAAACGTATTCACACGTGACTTAGCATTTCTTACTTAACGGAAACACCGCAGTTGCGAAACTGTTTTTTCGATATTTACAGAATATTGACAAAGTTTTGCGCACATTTGCAATGGAAACGCAGCTATGGTGGAGATAATTCTTCCCATCGCTGTGTCCAAAATGAAGGACCCGACCTCCCATTTTGGACACAGCSCAGGTAGATGTTGGTTTTCTGTGGTTACTCTGGTTCCCACAGACCAAGAACCTGTATGTTAGGTTCAGCGATAACGCTAGGTGTTAGTAAGAGTGCGATGAGTTGTTTGTCTCAGTTGTCACTATGTGGAGACGTGTCCAGGGGTGTATCCACCTCTCGCACAGTCAACCTTTTTACAGTTAATAATGTTCATGAGTAAAATCAGGGACCACACCCAAAGATATTCATAGCTGTACTGTATATGTCTGGTATTCAGGGCCAGTGCTTTACTCCTTTACTGACCTTTATAAACAATCACACTTAGAAACGTGTTTATTGGTATTTTTTTGTTGTGATAGTGAAATGCCTTCATGTTGCCAGATGTCTGAAGGCTGCAGAGCTCAAACACAGATATGATATGAACACGGTTTAGACTAAGTGTTTCAACAAACCAGAAGTAGGCATGGATTTATCTAGACCACGATGCACTGCAGAATACTGACACTGAACATGTGCATCATTATCTGAGCAAAGGTCAATGACTGGTGGATAGACAGGCCCTCCCGGACCCTGCACGGACGAGTGGGTAGAGAAAATGAATGATGAAATGTGATTTATTGTGGAATTACCAGTTGGTCAAATCTCCCTTGCTGCTACTTCAGACCATCCTCACCAGTAAGAGTCATTTTTCTATCAATGCCTCTGGCCTCTGACAGGATAACTGTTAAAAAAAAACAATAAAAACAAGTCTTCTKCATCTGTTTCTTTTTAATGTTTCAAACTGTGACCTTCACACAAAGGTGTGTACCAAATGGAGAAACCTTTGTTGTAGATGTATATCCAGTGATTACTTTTTGAGAGTTACCTTACACATGCTCTTTCCGACACTTACGTAAAGGTAGTGAAATGTATTATGTTTTCGAAGTGATGTGTTAATCACAGGAATCTTTGCAGAGGGCCCTTCACGCCTGCAGTGCATCAGGTTAATGTTCTGTGGTGTCAGTCAGAGATGGATCCGTCCAGCAGCACCTCCAGATCAGTTTTATCTCAGGCTGATTGAGGTATCTGTCCAAGAACTCATCCTCTGCCGTCACTGAGTCCTTCAAGTCTTCTCGGCTCAGTCCACTCAGGCCTTGCATCTGGAGAATGTCCCCCACTAGGACAGAGGCACACCCACCATCCTTCCTCCATTCACGCCGTTCTCAGCTTATCCAACGGCGCCTCCTTCTCTTCCTCAACCTTTGACCCGTCTTCCTCCTGGTCTGTTTGGATTGGACACAGTGTTTCATGGATGAGAGGAAGGAGGGTTACCAGCTAAAGTTTTCACAGCCAAAACCTCCCGACCCTGAAGTTTTTCTTTTTCTGAAGCACGCATACTTAAGGCAGCCCCGTTTGGTACCAGGCACCTGATAACAGGCTGTTCTGGGTCCAATCATTACTCTGGTGTCATCCCTCCTCCTACACAACGAGCACTACAGCATCTCACTGATGAAAGATACGCTGTTCGCACATCAGCAATGAGATTGTCCAATCTCTCTAAACTAAGATAAACGTGCAGAAATGCAAATATTGGAACTCCGAGCTTCAGATTAACAGAATCAAATGTGTTCAAAATAAAAACCTGAAGAGGTGGTGTGTGAAGATTTTTGCAGATGCATCAAACACAACCCCAATTTCAAAACAGCTAAACCAAGAACTTAAAAATAAGCTTCTGCTAAACAAACATTTTGTTATGAATTACATTTTACAAAATGTTCAAACKCTTTAAAGGGGCAATATTATGTATTTCTCAGGCATACATTTAAATACTGTACCATAACAAAGTATCTATGTCACCTTTAGCTGTTATTAAATTGCTGTTTTTATGTTTAAATAGAAAATAAACTTATCTTCTCATCACTTCCTCTTCTAAACGCCTTGAAATTGGCCTCTGTCTCTTTAAGAACCACCTTCCGCTTCTGTTTCATCCCATTCGGTGTGTGTGTGTGTG
>NW_013953048.1:133206-135185 GCF_001266775.1 Austrofundulus limnaeus
TCTCAAACATGCATGAATGAGTCAGAGCAAGGCTTTGGACATGTTTTTTTTTATAAGAGTATGACATTATAACATGATATAAAACTCAAAAAAGTTAATTTTACATGATATTGCCCTTTAAAAAGATTTATACGTGTGTGTTTGCAGCGTTCAGTTCCTGTACAGCGCATTTTTACTTTGACTTAGTAATTTCTTGAAAGTACTTTATACACCTCTGATAAATACCATGTGTAAAAACATGAAACTGGATATAAACAGCCCACACAGCAGACGGGCCAGATCTGGTGTCACACTGACTCTACTGGCACAACAGGATGTGGGGCAGCTCTGGCAGCGATGGTGTTGTTTTAATGTGGCAAACCACAACTGGCCTGGTTGTGCTTTGGTGTGTGTGGAACTGGGCCATGCATGGACCACCAAATTACCGGGATTCTTTGCAGTATCTGGGCCAGGTGTTAACCGTGTTAGTGGGCCAGAACTGATAAAAATAAATGTATTTTTTWAAAGTGTATAAAACAAAGTGACTCACCACTACTCAGCATTTCCAAAAGTATTTTATTTAACAGCAAATACAGTGTAAATTAAAGTACGTACATGTTAGAGAAGCTTTAAATTATTTTATTTTATTTTTCTTTAAATGCTTGTTTCTGTTCATATCATGGGACCAAACTATGGGCCTAAGGCACTGAAGGGAAGAGGTTACTTTGGATAATACCCTCTGTAGTATGTGTACTGTTCCCAGGAGGGTAATCTTCTGGATCTGTGAACCTTTATGTTGCCTGGAATCCTGTAGGTGAATTTCTCCAGTCCTTTCTCGAACCCTGGAGCTCCTATGACCACTGGCATTATTGTGTCCCACATCCTGCTGACTTCAGTTTCCAGATCTTTTGAAAGTTTTTCTGTCATTTTCACAGAGGTGTATCTTTCTGCCAGATTTACTAAATGTTAAGTGAAAAACTGACACGACCTGTTTAAATGCGCGATGGAACAGTTCAGTAAACACAGTAATAAATTTGTTCAAATCAGATAAAAAAAAAAGCTCTCACTCATGGGGAGGATCACTGGCTTATCTCTTTGGAAGCATGTCTCTAATATGATGTCAGAAAAATATGTGAGAGAAGCAGTGAGGAGGTCTGAGGAGGGAGTTCTGATCCTGGGACATGAGGGCTGTGAAGGGGTTGCTATGGAAGATGTGGAGGAAGTCTGGTGTGTGAAAGGAGAAAGATGGGGGGATTAGTGTGTGGGTACTGAAGAGGTTACTGATGGGGAGCTCAAGTAGCAAGGGAGGGGTACGAGGAAGAATGCTCTATTACATTGCTGAAATTCCCACCTCTTTGTAGCCGGCTAATGAGGCGCTGGAGGAACCTGGTGCTGCTCAAAGACAAGACAAAACCAGCGGAGAGCCGGCCGGCGTGGTGCGCCTGAGCTCACAGCTTAGGAATTTGAAACTCCGGACATGAGGGGGCTCAACACCCTGCCAACACTTCTCCCACAGCAAACACACCCAGCGTGACCAGAGCCAGGCGGGGCGAGCTGTTAGATCTCAGTGACGATCCCAACTGGGATCATCTTTGTATTTGAAATGGTAAAACTTGGTCTTTTTAAAGTCGATAAGAAACACTTTCCTATGATGAGGCACACCCTATTTCTGATTTTTTAAGCCATTTATCTTTACAGATGATCAATAAAAAATAAAACATGGAGCAGTGATTTTATTTAATCAAAATTGAAAAATCAGGTTTGTTTGTTGTTGTTTTTTTTTTCAGGGAAAGATGTTGCACAAAGAAATAAAGAAATAAACTCTGCAACTAAGCAACTTAAAGGCACAGTGTGTAGGGTTTTGTCAATTCTTTTAGCCGAAATTGAGATAATCACTGATGACAATAAAAAAAACATGTCTAATCATTGCAGACAAAGACCTTGTTTTATTATTTTTACCTTATAAAAAGCTGTTTATATCTCCATGGTCGCGGGTCGCC
>NW_013953048.1:135375-136660 GCF_001266775.1 Austrofundulus limnaeus
TGGGGGTGGGGGGAGGACCAGGGAGGATGATTCAACCACTCAACCACTAGATGTCGCTGAAAACAACAAATCCTACACACTGTGCCTTTAACAAGTTACTAAGACGTTTTAACGCTTGTGAAAAAAACATACCTAACTTAAATTATTATTATTTCCCTTTATAAAACCAGCCAAATCCCTCTGAARTCACAGATCTCTTTTACAAGAGACCTGGGCCTGAAGGCAGCCAGAGTAGCAGAAGGAAACCCTCACAAACAGGAGGAGAACATGCTAACTCCACACAGAACTCCCTGGTTCTGTTCAGACAACATGACCCTCGGTGGATATTATTGGCTCTGGACAGATCATGGGTCAACAGTTGGTCAAAAGTGGAGGGCCATCTGTTTCAAGGTTGGACCTGTTGTGTTCAGAGATGGGTCAACAGAAGTGGTTCTTTCAGCAACTGAAGCTTGATTTGAGTTGCTGCTGTGCGATTGTATACTTAACTATTTATGTTAGGAAGCAACTGAAGAGATGGACCAATCACTCTGAGACAATAGCAACCGCTAGCGCTTTAGCTGCATCAGAGCGCTAGTGGTTGTTATTGTCTCAGGATGATGACATCATRATATGAGCCAGCACCGACAGCAAAGGCTGCGTTCCATTCCAAATTACATAAATGTGAACTTCCACATTTTGGGTTTAACTTTTATATTTAGATTTAAACATTTAGTTTTAGGATTTAATATTTAAATATATGTTTTAACCAGGGCTCTCGAGTTTTGACCTGAGCTTGTAGTGAAATTTCGAGCTGCTGAACACTGTTGTCAACTCCTCAGTAAGAAAAGTCGCTTTTGTCCGTCCTAAAAGTTACTAAATAACGTCATCGTCCAATTTGCATGTTTGGACTTTTGCCAACAATTGTGATCAGGGCTGTATGGTATTTAATGTAGGAGAAAACAGTGTGTAAAATCAYTGGTGGGGGGTCTGGGGGCCCTCCCCCAGAAAATTTTGAATGAATTAGACACCATTTCCTGCATTCTGGTGTCTTTTTAACAGGTTGTTAAACATACTTTTACACAAGTAAACACTTGGTGAGTATTCTATAGGTGTGGAAGGAGTTCTCAAGCATTTTGGGTCTGGGGTCCCACAAGAGTGAAAAATTCCAGGGACCCCCTCATAAAACCCATGCTTTTTTAAAAATAATTTACTGTCATGTTAATCATTCATTTATAGCACTTTTGCAAAGAATTCAGTGTTATAATACAAATACACAACAAAAGCTACACACACACACACACACACA
>NW_013953048.1:138646-141384 GCF_001266775.1 Austrofundulus limnaeus
AGTACTATATAACATTTTAGACACATTGTAGACAGTTTATCAGCTAAAAAAAGTTAATTTTGGGGTAAGTTACTCTTTAACATCACGGGTTTTGGTGAAAACGTGGACTGAATTTATATCAATCTATGTGTTTTTATAATAAAAACGTGGACCGGAGTTGAGTTTTTGGCGTTAGTTCTCAGTGTGAGAAATTGGGAGTGTGGCGTGAGAGCTGTGAAGACCCTCAGAGATGCATGTCTCGTGCCCAACGCGTGAGACTTGAGAGCCCCGGTGTTAATATTTAAATTGAATGTTTAGTCAAAATTAGCTAAATATGAGAACAGTGAGCTAAATGATAAAATATTAGTGGAAAATTAGTGGAACTGTTGGGCGTGGAGATGACAGCACCTGCAGAAAAACAGGAAGAAATGAGGACAGAACTTATTTSTAGTGACAGAGCAGGTTGGAAGATATAGATTTACTAATGTCCTACAGGCTCTGACGTTAAATAAATATGAAACTGAGTTTTTGAAAAAATCTGTAAAACATGAAAAAAAGTCTGTGAGATTGCATTTCCATCCGTACACCTGCAAAATGAGGGGAAATCCACATGAATTACAGACAATCCGTTCAACTTGACATGTGTGGTTAGACACAGAGTTGTAAAGTAACTAACTACAAATACTTGTTACTGTACTTAAGTAGAATTTTTGGGTATCTGTACTTGCGTAATTATTTCTCAGCCTACTTTTTACCTCTACTTCTTACATTTTCACACAATAATCTGTACTTTTTACTCGTTACATTTTTTAAAAGACAAGAAGAAGAAAGTTGTTACTTTTATTTCATTTTTGCTTGTTTTCATTCCAGCTTGTTATTGTAAAAAACAAATACTATCCATATAAACTGCCTCCTAGATAAAGTTAATTTAATTGTGGTCGAATGAGAAGTATAAATTAAAATTCTGAGACCGTATTAGTTTGTACACAAACAAATCATGTCACACTTCATCAGGACATAATCATTAAAATAAAAGGACTATATTTAAGAAGTATTTGTATTTCATGAAATATATTATTACATTTGGCCACAGCCCTCGGATAGGTTTTCATTTTTGGGGAAAATGTTTRTACAGCCTTGATATATGTATATAAACTGAAACAGCTGGACTAGTGCATCCTAAATTTAACATCAATTAATTATTTTAACACAATATAGTCATTTCTGCTTTTTTACGGGGGAGGTCACCGCCTAATAAATGTCATTACAGAAAATCTAACTGCTCATTACTTTTAATACCTAAGTACAAAGAATATCAGATACTTAAAGACTTTTACTCTAGTAATATTCCTAAAGGAGACTTTAACTTTTAACAAAGTAATTTTTTGGTAAGATACTTGTACTTTTACTCAAGTATCGCTTTGTGGAACACTGGAAGACAAGACCTGGAGTTAAAAACATTCCCACCTCTGAGAATTTTCAACAAAGATGCTGTAGATTGTGGTGTACAGAGCTTACTAGTGCTGYTACATCACTGGAGACTGACTTTTTTCACATTTTCTCTACAATTTTGCTGATCGTGTCACACACACATTGGTTGGAAGCCTAATCAGCAGTGTGTGTGAAGTTTACATCAAAGTGAACGGAGCGCATCCTTCCTCTTCATGGATCATGGCTGACAAGCTGAGCAGCAACATTAGAGGATCGCTCAGATTCAGGAAGCTCTGTGACACATCCTGCCCTTTTCCCTCCATCCAGCTGTCAGCTGAGCACAAATCAGACAGAATGTGGAACRTCTGATCAGAGGGGGCCAGCTGTGTCCCCCCAGTTCACCCGTCCCTCCTCCCTGCTACCTGTTTCCTGGTACGATGCCCGCACCGTAATTTCTTCTTTTCTACAGTTTTGGTTCATGCTCTGTTCACACCAGCAGGGTTTTGTAGATATCTAATTTTTTTAGTTTCAACTTCGAAAAACCTTACCTACAACCTCTTGCTGATCACTACTTGGACGCCAAAACTGGTATTGTACTGTATGTATCAGTGGCGGACGCTGGTCTTTCAAGAAGAGGAAGCTCAGTTTCTGCCTACATAATAAAATGTGTCGATTTATAAATTCTACCCTCCGTTCCTTTTCAATAAAATGATCTGTGACCCTGCTGTATTGTACTGTACTATGTGTTTCTATAACTGCTATGAAAACAGAAGTGGGTCATTCCTAGTTGGTACCTTTAGTCCCTAGGTCATAGTGTTGTATATTTTGTGTAAAGGTGAGAAAATATTTCTTTTTATTAATCTCGTCTTATTTGTTTGACTCTCATCTACCATAAAACAAAAACTAAATGTACACAAGATTAATTCATTTAAATAAGTAAATCTAGTTTTAAATGCAACATTGGTTTACTGTTTAAATTATTAAAAATAAATTGCATCCCTGAGTTATTGTCTACCCAGTAACTCTAACAAACCCGCCAACCCCCTGCCTGCAAACCACTTCTTTAGTCACATGACTCACAGGAAGTAGCGGACAGTTTTGGAGGGAAAACATCTACAAGAAGCAGGGTATATATTACTCTTTATTCTAACAATGGGCCTCATGCAAGAACCATTCGTACGCACAGATTTGTTCTTAAGTTGTGCATACGAGTGATTTAGGAGAATTTGTAGCATTCACCAATGTTTTCGTATTCTAAGATTTTTTTCAGATACGAACAAAATTCACGAGTGGTCCAGACCTGTCGTATATTTTACGAGCAGTCAGTC
>NW_013953048.1:142141-150837 GCF_001266775.1 Austrofundulus limnaeus
CACTTTTCCTGAAGATAGAAGAGTTTGTTGAATCTGACGTGACATGTTCGTACGAACCCTTTGTACGAACAAAAATAAGAGAAATTTAGGATAAGAATACGAACATGTTCTTGCATGAGACCCATTGTGTCTGTGTTTTAGTGTGGCTCATTGATGTGGTAAAGCATAGGTTCACCCTGTTGTTTGTATTGAATATTGATCAGTTTTGAAATTTTACAAGGTATTGCTAATAAATACATTAAAATCCAATCTCAGAGGGCACCAAGCATTTTCATTACAGGGCTAGCAATTTCTGACTTCAGCTGAAAATGTTCACCGTTACAGACTTTCATGATAACAGGGTTTGAGAGGGCCAGAAAAGTTTCTTTCCTCCATGAGTTCTGATTTACTGCCAATTTATGGTAGATTGATTGATTTATCGTTTTCAAAACCAATTGATCAAGCAGTATGATTCTATGAATGGAGTAACATTGTCTGCAGCAAAACAGCAGAGGAGCTACACGAATATTCATACCCTAAAAGTAGCAGGAATACCTGACTAAGAGGGTTAAGTCTGATGTGAACACATTTCTCTTATGATAGTTATTGTACTGTCCACCTTGTTACACCGTTCCCCCCCCCACACACACACACACCCATTTCTCTTTTGTCCCTTCTGTTACATGGGTTACAAATTTCCAAATTTAATTTTTTTAAACAAAACAAGGATTCTGCTTTGTTTTGTGAACACTGACAGTGAATAAATCAATAAGAATTCAATGAATTGGTCTTTTATTCTTAAAGGGATGGGTTGAAAGTACATTGTGATCTCATTAGAACGTCTCTTTTTAAGTTAATGTTAGTTTATGAATACTGTTTTTTTAAAGGTATTTAAAAGGCAGAGTTTGGTCAGCTCTTGGAAAATGTAAATAATAAATAATGCCTCTTTTCCACTAGTGCCACTTAGTGTAGTGTTTGTACGGTTCGGTACGGTTCCAAGCCAGTTTCATTAGGTCAGATTCATGGAACCAGCACTTTTTTTTTAGTACCTACTTCATTGTGGTTCCAACTCGCCCCAGCTGACACCAAAATGCGACGTCAGAACACTGTTCATCACTGATTGGCTTAATTTTTGCAAATGTTTAAAATTTCAAAAGTTACTCATCAAATGTGTTTCCATCTCTCATTTTGCCCATTAATTTTTATTCAAAATACCTAAAAACCACTTCCACCAACCTCCCAAAACACACCAATTGGAACTGGACTGGAACATCAGTGGAAAACCAACCGGTCCGACCCGTACCTACACCGACCGCTCCAACACTACACTAAGTTGCACTAGTGGAAAAGGGGCATAATTATCCTTTAAAACACTAATTACAGACAACTGGGTGCAACTTTGTCTTGTGAAAAGATTTTGATAAAGAAGGAAAGCTTGATATCCTGAGCTTGACCAATATTGTTTTCTCATATTGTAACAAGCCCTTCGTCAAGATTAAACAATAAAATCAAGAAAAAATATATTTTTAATGAGTTCTATGGTCAAATGGCATCAGTAGGAACGACTTCATTATGTTACAATCTTGTGATTATTTAAGCATGACTCCTGACTTCATGAGCGTGTTTTTAAAGCTCAGTCTCCCAAAGTTTTTTTTATTATTATTATTAACTTCTAATGGTTCCAGTGGCAGGAAACGCCCATGAAAACCTCCACAGCCCTGATTTTTATCTCATAGCTCTCCGCAGACTTCCCATCAGCAGCCACCACATCTCCTAAAGCACAAACAAACAAGATAAATAAAGGCCCAGCATTTAGCTCTGCCTTTCATGTTAGATTCAAAAGAAAAAAAACTAACTAACACTTCAGACTTCAGAGCCCAGTTTAAGAAAGCAGGATAAGTGAAAATCCAGAGTAAGTTCTGGGGTAACTCTGTGCATATCCTGGGTTTTCAGCTTCAGTAAGCCAGACAGCGGTTATCCTGAGTCAACTTACCCCCACAACTTCCTCTGTGAACCAGCACTGCTCTGYAGCATCACTTTTTATCTGAGAGGACAGAGTCAGACAGGACATGTCCTTTACAGGATCCTGTAAATGTTAGAGCGCTAATACTCAGCAGAAATTTATGTCGGGAGAGAGTGGTAAGACAGCGATTAGACGTCTTTCTGAATGAATCTGTTTGAACATATTTTTAATTGCACAGGTTTCAATATTTTTTTTCAAGTCCAGCTTGTGGCTGTTTCACAGGAAGCTTTAGGGACAGAAAAAATGATCAAATTTAATTTACATTTCTGCTCTTTAATGAAGTTATGATCAAAGGTTTAAATTCTTACAGAAGTATATATCTTTATTTTATTGTATACAGAATTGATTCTTTTTTTAATGAAATAAACTTATTTTTAAAAAAAATTACAAAATAAAGTTGAGCTCCAGAGGTGGCTGGAGCCTCTTCAGTTGATCATTCATCTCAGCTTTTTGTGAAAAATTAACAATCACTCTGATTCACAATGAAAAGTAAAATAAACTTATATATTTAATTTTGGCAGAGAAAAGATAGAGTAATACACATTACCTTTTTTTTTGGTGGGGACACAATCATTTTGTGTGTTGAAGCTAGTTATGTAATTTATTTGCATTGCTGGGCAAAGTTCCTCTAAAGCATTAATAGGGGGACTAATTTTTCTGATTTGTGTTTTAGGRCTTTTGCTAATTTTAAAATTTATTAATGGATTAGCACTTGCTGAATTTATAGGCTAAATTTAGAAGCACTAACAGATCTATAAATGTTATTGATAAGCATTAATGTTAACAGYTGAGGGTGAAAACTGTCACAAATTTTGTTCATTTATGTGTCACTTATCCTCCAAGTGACAATATATGAACTGAAATCCAGCTGTGGAATGTCAATGATAAGTCTTAAGAGAGCAACATGACAAAATGTGACTCATGTTGTCTGTTGAAGAATGTTCATGTGTTGACTGGGTTGTTTTAGTGCTTTAGAATTAGCTGTTACTAAAAATTTCAGTGTGTTAGTGCTTTACAATTAGGGGCCCTAAATATTTGAGTTAGTGCTTTAGGGCTAGTGGAACTAATTATTAGATTAGTGCTGCCCACCACTGTTTATTTGTTAAAGGGTGAACATAACAACTGTGCAGAGTTTGCATGCGTGGGTTTTCTCCGGGTACTCCATTTTCCCCCACCCCTACAAACATGTACAATAGGTTGCCTTCGGTTCCAGGCCTCCCTTGAAAAAGAGATCTGAGATCTCAACGGGACTTGTCTGGTTAAATAACGGAAAATAAAATAAATAAATAAATAAATAAATAAATCAAAGCTTATACCTGGGCCTTACTTGATTTTACCATGTTTTTATATTTAATCTTTATTTGCTGCCATGTCCATTTAGTACCAKCTGKGTTCACCTACACACACACACATAATGCACACACACTCACTTTTATTCACTTGAATAAAGAATAAAAGTAAAAATAAATATAAAGAATAAAAGTTTAGATTCAAGTAAAATTATAATCACGCTTTGACTTGATCAGCAATTCTCAGCCAAACTAACTCTCTTTCTCTTGCAGCAGCAACAGGATTGCTTTTTTATTTTAATTTTTTAAAATATATGTTGATATTCTCCATATGCCGTTATTAATATTTTTAGTTTCAGTGCGAGAAATGGACTCCCGGTCTTYTTATTTTCTCCTGTTGCCATGGTGAATCGTGTTATTCTCATGTTGGATTTAAAGAAACAATTGCTTTGGGACACACCCCAGAAAAGGGGCGGGGTCACACCCCAGAAAAGGGGAAGGGTTTTTACAATAAGGAGGAATTCAGACTAAAGCATTGCAGCTCCACTTCATACAGACCCAAGTGAAGGCTTTAATGGCTGTGTCCAAAATGACAGGCCCGGTCCTCCGGAGGCCGAATTTGTCGGCCGCATCGGAGGAGTCTTCGGTTTGGGATGTCCTTTGTCGCGGCGCTGTGATGTATCCGGCCTGCCGTTTTGGACACAGTCAGCGTTTCATTGTAGGTTTTAGAAAAGTGAAATTTGAGTSTCCTCTATCTATTTTTTTTTTCACAAATGGTTTCCTTTGTCCCCTTCTCAAACTATCTGTCTTCTTGGTTCAAAAAATGAACATTATATTTCAGAGGGTCTTTTATCTTTTAGACTGCAGTGGTGTTGGTCYTGAACGGCTGACCTGCATGGTACCAGAAGGAACCTGACATAGAACATGCTGAGAAGAACTCTCACATACTACCACTCCAACCTTTAGCTGAATATCTTTAAATCTAACTTAGGTGTAAGCTTTTGTGTTGACTGCATCGACTGTGGCAGGCATCTTGAATTGAATTAATTGGGTGGCTCCAAACATTCATTTTATATATAATTACTCTCTGACAGTTTCATTTAACTCTGTCCACTATTTTCATGAGATGTTTTGCTAACAGACAAACACATCAGTGCTGCTTTGCCTTTGGTGACAGATGAGCAGTGGGACGATTCTGGAAGTGTTAGCTTTCAGAATCCAGACATTTATCCTTTTCCTCGGATAAATTCAACTTTTAGCTGTTTGACTTTTGTTAAAGAACAAATTGAACTGTCAAACATATTCCTGTAGAACACGTGTCAAACACAAGGCCCGCGGGCCAGACGCGGTGACTCCCGTGTGGCCCGCCAGTAGGGGGTCCCCTCCCCCCCAAAAATTGTACTTTTTTTTACTTAACATGAAATTTGTTTCTTATATCAATGGTAAACTTTAATTTTATGGTTAAATGCAACAAATTTAATTTAATAAAAATAAATTAAATAAAAATAAATTAAAAAAATTCCTGTCCCTGAGCTGTTGGCTTGAAGTAACTGGGTAATTTAGTTGGATAGCACAGTACTAATGTCTGAAAATAAGCTGCTTTAAAGTCGCCATCAAACATGAACTAAATCTGCCATAATGCAGCTACTCACTAGAAACTCATCAGTGAATAAAACCTTTTTTGTTTTACTTTTAATAATATTTCTGTATTTATTACAGATTTAGTCAGTCATACACTTAGTTCTTATCAGTGTTTAAAAGACGACGTGTTAAAACTCTGTTTAGTCAAAGGCTACGTTCACACTGCAGGCAAATCCGAACCAAATCCGATTTTTTTGACCCATCTGACTCATATCAGATTTTTTTATGACAGTCTGAACGAGACAAATCCGATTTTTTTCAAATCCGACCCAGGCCGTTTCAGTATGTGGTTTTAAATCGGATATATATCTGATGTTTTCAAAGTGACTGCAGTGTGAACGCTCATGTCACATTCATCTGACTTTTTCATCAGGAGGAGGGGGTGAAGGATCGATAAGACACTAACCTCAAGTCTCGCTGTTTAAATCTGTAGCTCCGTGTGTTTACAGCTCCAAAACACAAGTCCAGTTGCTTCATCTTTTTACTTTTCATTAGTATGATAATAACGATGTCCAGCCTGGGTCGCGGAGAGTATTCATCCTAAAGTTAGATACTCAGTCGATACTTTTTTCCAGCTCGTAGTTTCGTTCAAAAAAAAAAAAAAACCACTGGAGCATCCCGGTCAGAGGCAGCTTCAGATATAAACACTGAACTAAAGAAGCAGGTCAGATAATTATTTAATCGGCTCTGATTAAACAACAACTTCAGATTCGATGTGCAAAATGTAGCATCCATGCTAGCTCTGTAAACAAACAAGCCGGCTGATGAGACGTCACGTCTTTTACTGCGCATGATGTCACATCAGTGCTGTGGAGCGTTCACACAGGAGTCTGATGCAGGTCACATTTAAAATGTAATGTGAACGTTCACACAAAAAGATCGGATTTTTTCAAAAAATCGGAACAGAGCATTAAGACCTGCAGTGTGAACGTAGCCAAAGTTAAACATGAAACATCAAAGTTCATTACAAGTGGCCCTTCGAGGGCCACCATAACGCTCATGTGGCCCTCGGTGAAAATGAGTTTGACACCCCTGCTGTAGAACATGAAGGTTCTAAGTGTTTGAACACTCAGATCCTCAGCCTGGACTTGTGTCAGACTGTTAAAAGTGACATGACGTGAACTCCACGCCACGCTGACTCTGTAAATGTATACGAACTCTTCCTGAGATCAAACCCCATCAGGGCCGACGTGACCTCRCCCTGCGCCCCCTCGAGTCACGGACCATTTTAGAAGCACATTGTTTCGAAGCTTCCCTTCTTATTTAAAGTGTCCCTGCAGCAGAGAGWCCTGGAGCGGTGGGATTGGACCGGTCTGGATCGGCCCCTGCTTTCTCCTGATAAGGGAGGAAAGGGCAGTTCTGCTCTGCAAACACTGGCGGAGCAGCACACAGGCCGGACACAGCCACTGTGGGAGAGCTGCCGAGGAACAACGGTGCAGCCAAGGAGACCGCAGAAACACTCTGCCCCCAAATCCCCAACTCTGCCCTGAGACCGCGGGGAAAGAAGGGCGCACAAAAGCATTCTTCGCTTTCACTCTACAAGTTAAAGAACAAAACACAACAATACGCCGGGCGAGATCCTTCCCTCGGAGATCCAAATTCAAGGAGAAAGGCGTGACAGCGCAGCATCACAGTGGGATTTGGAATCCGTGCAGCATCTCCAAACCCAGAGAGAGAGAGAGAGAGAGGCTGGAGGTGCACGAAGGATAAACTCATCTGGAAGAAGAAAGCAACAGAACCAGGATGAGAGCTGCTGGAAGCATCGCTTGGCTGCTTCTTTCTCTAAGTGAGTACCTGTTCTGATCCAAACACTGTTTGTTGCTTTAACAGACCTTTACGTTCTGTTTTCAAACCAGAAAATATCAGATCTGATGTGGATCTGAAGCTTGGTGGCAGCAAAGATCTTAGACGTTGAGAGGAGTAGCCACAGGTGCTGGAACATGAGCCGGTTCAGACTCAGATAAAACCCACCTCTGCACAGCAGGAGAACCAAATTGCATTTTAGACATTTTAGAATGTAGTGAGTTACGAAATCTGTAAAATTCTATGTACTCATCATGACATATGTAAAWACAGTGCAGCGGGCTGAGGATTAGGGTCTTCAGCTGATGTCTAACCTGTTTCCTGAACCAGAGGCGGGTCAGAGGGTCCAACTCTGAGACACACTGGTGCTGTTGTTCAGAGGAAAATAAGTCTTTTAACGAGGACTTTTACAGTTTTACATCAGGTCGATATCTCATTTCTGGCTTCTTGCTTTGGCACGTTTGTTTGTTTGTTCGAACGAAAGAACGAACGAAGGAGCGTTCGCTCGTTTGTTCGCTCACTCGTTTGAAATGTCATATCGTTATATTTTTAAGTAACTTCAAACTTGAGTTAGAACAGGTTGTGTTTCACATGTCTGACATCCTGGTTGTTGTGTTGAACAGTTAGGTGATGCATGGGTTAATATCATATGTACAGCAAAAGTACAAAACAAATAGGTAAACAGCTGAAGTTAAATGACCACAGATGATGTCATGGCTTAGGAGGCTGCTAAAAGGTTCGCGGATAATTTGTGTTAGAGGGAGGGAGGCGGGTTCTGTTCTCCTCTGATGAACCTGTCGTGGTGCGAAATGTGCAAATAAACCCCAAAACAAAAGCAGAAGACTACGACGGCGTATTAGGGCCACTTTGCAGATGAAAAAAAAGGAGGAGCAAATCTCTGAGAAAAAAACTCAGAATTTGTGAGATTAATTTCAGAAAATTTTGAGAAAAAACAGACAATTCTCTTATTTTGAAAAGTGGCAAATTTGCATGAAAAAAACTCCGAAATTTCCATAATTAAAGGCAGAAATTTGCGACATTTACACTACAGGTAGATATTTTCTGACATGGTAAAGTCAGACATTTAGAAGAAAAAAAACTCGTAAATTTATGAGAAAAAATCTGAAGTTTTCAGGAATGTCTAAACGGCGATTCCACCTGTTTTCACTACATCTTTAATCTGCTCTAGTTTAAAAACTAAAACACAGAGAGACTTCAAACCTGGACTAGATTATTCTGCACTGATTACAGAATGTTTAAAACCAAGTGTGTGATTTGTGAAACATACATTTGTTATGTGAAGCTTAAGGAAATATGGTGATTTCAGCACTTTTCATGCATTTTATACGCCCTCGTAGAAGACTCGTGAAGATGATGCTGAAGCTGCTTTGAATCATTATCCATGCAAAAATGACTCTTMAACCACCAGGAAGTGAGGAGGAAGCCATTACTCTGAAAGCAACAAAAAACCCTGAATGTATTTGAAACATGTGCAGAGGTRCAAAGACCTTCAGTTTAAAGACATGTCCTGCTGTCGGAGGAAATTGAGGAGTTAACGATCACTGTTTGGAGGGAAAGATGGGGAAATATGAAAGTCTAGAACACCATCCTAACTATGAAGTACAGAGGTGGCAGCGTCATGGTGTGGGRTGTTTTTCTGCTGGGTGTGGTACRCTTTACAAAACAGATGGAMTCATGAGGACAGAATATTAAAGATTGTCTTAAGATGTCYGGCAGAAGATRGAAAARTAGCTTAAAGCTAACAGAGTCAGTGTTTTGGAGCGACTGTCCTCAGTCTCATRTCTGTGGGTAGAGATGAAAAGGTGAGTTTGAACAAACCAGACTCAGTTATCAGGAGGACCAGGATAAACTTTAACCACTGTGAGAAATGTGTGAAAGGAAACACATTTGACTCTAACTAACTAACTCTAAAAGCTACCAAATACTGAAAACATGAAATT
>NW_013953048.1:153198-154231 GCF_001266775.1 Austrofundulus limnaeus
TCTTAAATGTTGTAGTGTTGAAATTTACATTTAGGTATTTTGGAACGCAGCACCAGCTTTGCTGCATCAAAACACAATATAATGTTATTTAATAAATTTTACACTTAGTAAAAATTAGCTCAATGTACCAGAAAGCAGAATACCAGTGAAATGTTAGTGGGAATGCTTTAACACTCAGAAAGTGAGCTAAATATTGAGAAAGTGTCAGTGACATTTTAGAATGTTTTATTTTACACTTGGTGCTCCAAGTGTAAAATAAAAATAAAAAAGTGTAAACTGTTTGTTGAAAAAAGTCATAATTGCAAAAAATAAAGTAAATAAAAGGAATCAAAAATCTACAAYGACCCAATTTATTTTAGTAATTTTATACTTCAGAACAGGTTTTAATAATAAAAATATAATTAAAGTAACATTTGGAGGTGTGCACGTCTCATTAAGGCAGTACTGTATTTCACTGGGTGTTAACTGACAGATTATAATCTAAAGTTGTATTTCAGAAGACAGGAACAGAACAGCTGGTCCAGAGTCTGTTAGAAAAYATCAAATAAGATCTTTTTTCTTTAAATAACCTACAAATGTCAGGTTCAGGAGCATAGCTTCATCAAGCAATTGTTCAACTTCTCAGCATTTTGACTTTAATCCTTAATTTTAATCTTAAATCTTGAAACAAAAAAGATTTCCTCCTCTTTTTAATGGTCTAGTACAGCACCATGCTGGAGGCAGAACCTGATCAGTTAGAGAAGAGTAGAGCAGGACAAGAAGGCTGTCAAACAAAGTGTAATCTTGTGTTATTTAACCTTGTGTTGTTTAATCTCGTATTGTTTGATCTCCTGTTGTTTAAACTCATGTTGTTTAATCTCATATTGTTTAATCTCGTATTGTTTAATCTGTATTGTTTGATCTAGTGTTGTTTAAACTCATGTTGTTTAATCTCGTATTGTTTGATCTCTTGTTTTTTAAACTCATGTTGTTTAAACTCGTGTTGTTTGATCTCGTGTTGTTTGATCTCATGTTGTTTGATCTCGTGTTGTTT
>NW_013953048.1:156056-159396 GCF_001266775.1 Austrofundulus limnaeus
ATACATATATATATATATTAGCAAATTTCATATGGTTTTGAGCTTTAAAAACAAATATCTATAGATAAACGAGTTATAGCATGGCTGAGAATAAACAGCACTGATCTTGGTAACACTTTACAATAAGGTACACAAAAAAAGCTTAAMTACTGAGGAACTACTCAGTATRATCCATGTCAGTGAGCACAGACTCACAGTCTGTGGTGTGTGTAATCTAACCAGGCATTTATGATGATCTGAAGTCAACCTCAGCTGCATCAGCATCATTTCCTCATCAGATACAGTTGAAAACTGTGGAGGGCAGATTAATTACCAAACTGCTGTTTTAAAATGATCATATTTTGACCCAGTCTATTGGACGTGCCGAGTAAGGGTGTGGTTTCTCTCTTAGCAGGGGTTGGAGGGAAGAGGTTGTAGTTTTGAGGACAACCAGGGGGCGGGGCTTAAAGCGAGGTGTGTTGTGATTGGCAAACACAGGAGAGATGTGAATGACTGTAAACTGTGGTTCAGAAGATGAGAGCTGACAGGTAGGCTGTAAACACAGAAACTGTGTCTGCATGAATAAATTGAATGTAGCCTGGCGTTCAGGAAGGACCCGGACTTATCAGTACCCTCCAGGACTTCCCTGACCCCCCAACAACCTGTCCTTCTTTTGGGTCTGCTGCTCTACAACCAGTCCACTTCCTACAAGATAACAGGAGGCTGCTGGCTGCAGGACAAAAAATGTTTTATTGTTCAGACATTTGTTCCAAATGCGGTCCAGAACCACAGATTCTTTGACTGATTTTTTTTATTTTTCTGTTATCCACTGCCAAACAATAATCATGTCTCTCTTGTAAGWGTGTGTTAGCAACACATCTCCTGAACCAGTAATGAAACGTTCATAAAGTCCTCTGTGGAACAACTACAGCTGATTCATTTCTGTCAGCTCGAGTGAAGATGGGCTCTGAGCAGGAAGTCATGACAGGTCACATGATGAGGTCACAGATAATTAAAGCTGCTTTAATTCTGTTCTCATTTTAAAATTATCCCCATTTAAAACTCTGGGATGAAAAGCAGTGCTGGGCGTTTCATTCACTCACAGGAATCAAATCATCTGGATTTTATTGAGATGTTTCTCATAAAATATGTTCATTAGGTCATCTCAGAACAGTTTTATTTATTTTTTGCCATTTTAAAAAGGGATACTTTGGTCATTTTGAAGAAAAAAATTGTAAAAAGTTAAGAAAATAAGTTTTCTGAAGAAGCTGAAACTGAAACGTTCATGCTGAAAGAACACCACCATGTAAAAGTACAGTTATGCTTGATGAAAGCTAAAAGTACCAAAGACTAGCTAGAAAAAAAAAGTTACAGAACGTAACAAAACGCTAAAAGTGTCTAAAGAATAGTAAAAATTATGCTGAGTCAGCATTCACAGAATAACATTGATGTGTTTTTTGCGCTGTGGGAGAAAAGCCACACAAACGTGAGGCGAACATGCAACACCCAAAGGTCCAAACCAGGATTTAGCTAAAGCTACTAGCACAGTGCTAACCTCCTGCTGTAGCTGTTTCAATAAGCTCARTTTGGACAAACAGATTCAAACTCCATTTAAACCCTTTAAGCCACTCTCATTTTTTTCTTACACGCTTTATAATTACATGTTTTTTTTTTTTGCAAATGCTAATGGCAGCAGCAGCTAGCTGTAGCACTTTGGCTGCAGCCTGAGATTGTTTCCTGCTGGAGTGATCTAATAAACTGTATCGTAAAACTGATGGAGCTGTAAAGGTGTGTGCACTGTTTGGCAAAAATAATTCTGAATACTCAGGAAATAATAATTAGCTTGATGCCTACGTTTTATTAGCTTTTTGACTCAACCCAATCCAAGATGGCTGCCACAGCCAGCGGGTTTATAAAATACATCAATAGCTTCAAATCATCAAGTTTACAGACATTAAACTAACTTGTGTGGTAGCTCTGACATTCATCTCCAACACTCACTTTATTAACTGTTTGGAGCTGATTTATCAACGGTTAGTATGTGTAAAAAGACCTGTAAACTCCACCAGCGACACAAACTAAATCCTCATTTCAGCCATTGCTCTCGTTTTCCAAATTACTCTTCATAAAGAAGTAAAATGGCTACGTTTCAAAGGCGATTAAACAGCGTGTGTTGCTAAAAACATAGAAACAGATCCTTTGAACCTCACATTAAGCGTGAGGATGTTACACAGAATACTTCCAGCCGACAAACTGATGATTCARAATTCTTCAAGTTCTTTTTGAGGATGATCAAAGTGTTTTTAAAGTCTGGGTCTGGATGGAAACAGGGAGGAACCTGAGCTGTTACATCATGGCTGCAGGTCGAGCCCTGCACTCCCTCCTCTTCCTCATCGTGCCACGCTACACCCCCACTACACCCATCACTGTGAGTGCATCAGTCAGGCCGGCGGCTGGTACCGTCAGGGACCAGCACTCACCTCCTCCACCCCCCGGTCCTCACCTCTGTTCATCCTGTCTCTCTCCCCACACAGAAACACCAGACAGCTGCTCCTCTGATTGAAAAAATGCAACAATTTCTTTAAATTTCCTAACAAGACTGGTGCATTTAGGATGAAATATAACCCTTATTTTTGTGTCTTACCATTAAATATGTAGAAGCATGTTTATGTCAGGGTTCATCCTTTCTGTTGCTCTAGAAAAAGTCCAGATTTCAGTGACAGACCTGTTTTCACCACAGTCTGGGTTCAGGGCTGACCCTGTATGTGGGCTCTTGCAGCCAAATTTAAATATTGTGCTCTGCCTAAAATAAATTACAATAATTATGTGGAAGGCTATGCCACCTAAGATGAATTACTATAAATGCTGTAAAAGCTGTGATGCCTTTAATGACCTCAGCTTAGCCTGTTAGCCTTTGCGCTAGTGTTGACGCTATATTGCCTTATATGTATTAGCTCAGCACTAGCATGACAAAAAAGCTAAACTGAGGTCCTCCATCCATATTTTCAGTTGCAGACTGAGTCATTTTTGCGTTCCCCTCTGTCATGTGGATGGAGGACCTCAGTGACGAGAGAATGTGTAGCGCTGAGCTAATACATATATATGGTGATAGCGTCGGGGCTAACGCTAAAGCTAACAGGCTAAGCTGAGGTTCTTCCTCCATGAAGCAGCTCTGTTGTCCTCCATCTATATTTTCAGTTACAGGCTGAGTCATTTCTACCTTCTCCTCTCTGTCAACGCTCTCTGGTTTCATTTAAAAGAGTCGATCATCAGATATTGTCCAAGATGGTATGCTTGTTTGTCTTTGTGTCTATGGTGTATAATGATGTGATTGTGATGCTGTAATTCTGAGTGTTTTATG
>NW_013953048.1:159730-161532 GCF_001266775.1 Austrofundulus limnaeus
ACATTTGCTTTTATGTATATGACATTTGGCCGTAACAGCGACCTGTTACTACCTCTGTTTGATGATGTAATCCGTACTGTCCCAGTTCTCAATTATTTTGCACGTTTGTAACCTGTGCACTCGAACACTTATGTGCACTTCGACTGAATCCACACTTCACAGAGGGGCGTAGGGTGAGCACTGAGCATTGGGACAGGGCCAAGGTGTCGGTCCCAAGCCCTTGGAAAGGGCACTTCCTTTGTCTCTGGAGGTCCTTCTCTTGGTGGTTTTTGATGCTGTTCTATGTTGTTGGAGGTAGGCAATTGTGTTAAAATGTATCTGTTGCTCAGGAAAAGCTCTTAGAAGAAGTTTTAATTTTAGTCCTTCTGGTCGAGTCTGGATGCGCTGCCATGATCTGTCTCAGGGTCCTCCATGTCCCATGTCGGGTCCAGTTGTTGGTCCATCTGCTGTGGGACTAGTTTAACTGCGGTAGTAGGTAGGAGTCAAACTCCTGTCTCAATTAAGCAAATCAGGACAGAGAGTCACTCACTGATTTTGACTGAATGAGTGAGTCTTAAAAATGACGAGTCATTTGGTACCATTTGTTTGCCTGTAACAGCCCACATGGTCTCAGAGAGACCCCCTTCATTATCTGGGTTGAAAGTCTGCAGTCCTGGATGTTATACCAAAGTATCAAAAAGAAAAACAATAAGTAGGTCCTCTGGATGGGTTCTTCTTTAGTGAAACGTTTCGTCGCTCCTCCAAGAGACTTCTTCAGTCTGATGAGTTTCAGGTGAACTCAGCCTTATAAGCACTGCCTCCACATGGTGGACAAACAGGTTAGTCACATGTAAAAGAGGGCCATCGCCTAAAAATAGGCTTGATTAGCTCTATTGTTCGTAGAGGGTCATGTGCCCCATCACCTGACCCGTGTCGTGTTATGTGTATGTAGTGAATGCAAGCGGGGGCTCGACATCCCCTTGTTTTTGTCCCTCTTTGTGTTGTGTTGTCACTGGAGTCAGTAAAACAAATCAGACCAACAGAGAACAGGTGTAAGTGGGCGTGGCAGGACAGAGTGAAGTACTGAAGAATGGCTGGAAACACAAAGTGATAGAAGCGACAAGAAATCTAAAATAAACAAGTCAAATAAATAATTGACACAACAAACATTTTAACAGAAAAACACTTGCAAACATGAAAAACTCCTGTCAGTAGAAATGTAGCTGATCTGCAAAATAAGTTTGTAAAGTGAAATGTTTCCAAAAGCATAAAAATTCCAAGAGGAAAAAGTCATAAATTCTCCTGGAAGAACTGAGATGTAGAATGTAGAACAATGTAGAGAAACTTACAGAAGATTAAAGTGAGTTGTCCTGAGGTCCAGGCTGGTCCACAGAGGTGATCAGGTCTTTAGTTGTCCTGAGGTCCAGGCTGGTCTACAGAGGTGATCAGGTCTTTAGTTGTCCTGAGGTCCAGGCTGGTCTACAGAGGTGATCAGGTATTTAGTTGTGCTGAGGTCCAGGCTGGTCCACAGAGGTGATCCTGAGGTCCAGGCTGGTCCACAGAGGTGATCAGGACTTTAGTTGTCCTGAAGTCCAGGCTGGTCCACAGAGGTGATCCTGAGGTCCAGGCTGGTCTACAGAGGTGATCAGGTCTTTAGTTGTCCTGAGGTCCAGGCTGGTCCACAGAGGTGATCAGGTCTGTAGTTGTCCTGAGGTCCAGGCTGGTCTACAGAGGTGATTAGTTCTTCAGTTGTCCTGGGGTCCAGGCTGGTCCACAGAGGTGATCAGGTCTTTAGTTGTCCTGAGGTCCAGGCTGGTCTACAG
>NW_013953048.1:164225-166539 GCF_001266775.1 Austrofundulus limnaeus
GATGGATGGATGGATGGATGGATGGATGGATGGATGGATGGATGGATTTACTGTATTCAGTTTAAGTTCCATAAGTTTAAATCTTTTATTTCAGTGAGGAAAGAGTAACTTAATATTTTTTCTTTTCTTATTTTAAATCAAATAATTGGATTTTCTTGATTTGTTGGACTTTGATAAAAACGTATCTCTTAGAAATAAAGGATGAAAACATTGATAGGGTGTAAATGTCTAACTTGAATCCTTTTTATTCTGTTGATCTAAATACTAAATAAGATAGAATTTGGCAAATGTCACTTGTATCTTTGAATAATTGTTAAATTTAGCTGTTGGCTTGTATCAAGTTTAAATTTTGGCCCCTTCTGTCTGTTGATCCGATCTATCGGGTCATGGAAGCACCTGGTTTTAGCTCCATATTTGTCAAATGTAGTAAATTCTATTTATTTTAGTGTTGCTGAGGTCAGTTAGCTGACAGATGTGTTGTATTCACTCCACAAATGAATCAGTCATAGATAGAAAAAATGATCTTTACTCCTGAAAGTTTAATCAAAAACACATTTTACTAACRTTCCAGACAAATAAACACACGAACACAACACATAACGTCTCCTTGCAGAGGTGGGCAGTGAAGATGAGCTCAGAGTGAAAGTGTTTGGATCTTTAGGAGATGGAGTGTGTGTTTTTTTTAATCAGTTTTAGAGGAGGCTGCGCTGCCTGGAATGTGTGTCCGAGGTGAAAACAGCCTCAGCGCTGATAAGAGCCGGATCACTGGTGCCATCACAAAACAAAACAGATCCATCAGAGACAGCTCAGGTCACCTGAGGTCAGGCTCATTGGAGCTGAGAGGAGCCAACATGTGGGGGAGCAACTCCAAACTGCATCACCGCCTCCTCTGGTTCAGTCTGCAGACATGAACCTGTTGGCCAACAGTGCTGAGTCGGCATTTTGTTTGGAGTTTCTCCTGTAGGTTTTTTTTTTAGCATCTGTACATTTATATCACATTAAATCTCAGGTTTCTGTACAACAACATCCACATTATAAACAGTTCAAAGTTATGTACGTGAAGAAGCAGGTTGTGTCGGCCTCACACACAAACCTGAAGTCACTTCAACCACAGAGGAGCCTGACATCATCGCCCAGACGATAAAGGATTATATATTTTTATTTCAAAACCTGAATGCATACAGTACTTGACTAAAACTTTCACATCAGTCTTGTTCTGAGGATAAACAGAAAACAGTAGAGAAATGTTTATGGGGAAGATTTGACAGAAGTAAACTGATATTTAGGAGGAAATGTGCCAACATAAACATCCAGCTGAAACCCTGCGCTGTGTGTGGATGTGCCATCGGTGGGAAGTGAGGACCATTGTTTTCTATCTGTGGAGCTGGGTGAGGATTGTTCCAAACAGGTTGTGGTCGAGGGTGTGGTGCTTCCAAGTTTATTGTGTGCAGCATCCTGTCAGGGTGGTTAAATATAGAGAAACAGAAGCAGATGGAGATCTGGGGCTGCAGCGAACCGCTGTCCTGACAGCAGGAAATCCAGGTGCAAAACAAGAAAAACCTGAGGCTTCAGACCTTAAATGGCCTCAATAAACCCACAWCAAAGCAGACTGGGATTAATGTTTAGTTATCAGCATTACTGGCAAAATAAAATCAATAAAATACATTCATCACATGCCTATCATTCCTTGAAAGACTAAGAAGATCAGATTTTTATAATTAATTAAAATCAGTCTTGTATAAAATACCTCTAAGTGATACATGAGTAAAGGTTTATTATTATAAAATGACTTAGGTAAAAGTTAAAGTGTCCTCTAAGAATAATATTTTGAGTAAAAGTCTTAAAGCAGGGCTATTCAACTGGCAGCCCGCGGGCCACGTCAGGCCCGCGAGTGACCAAAATTCGGCCCGCCAATTGGTTCATTCATCTCTTAAGCTCAAACCCCCCCAGTTATCTACTTTAATTACTTTAAGTTCTTTTAGTTAGACATAGACATGTTTGGTATCTACGTCAGAATCTTGGTTACAAGCTGGTAAAAACCATTTCTATGCACACTAAAGACAGTTAAAATGACAAGCAGTTGAAGATAAAACTATGAATGTGAAAATAAAATTGGTTAAAAAATTTGGCAAGTCAGAGATGTCAAAATAATATTTGTGTCAAATGCAGAGATTCTTAACCTAAAGAGCGCCACCTTGAGGGCCTCAAAAGAACAACAGTTTTTAACTTTGGGCCGCAGAGGGCCGTGGGACCTCATTGATTTTGAATAAGTTGCAATACAGTTTCTCACCACTAGTTGCAGTAGTGTACCACT
>NW_013953048.1:168780-175501 GCF_001266775.1 Austrofundulus limnaeus
CTACAGAACCGTCAGAATCTTGGTTACAAGCTGGTAAAAACCATTTCTATGCACACTAAAGACAGTTAAAATGACAAGCAGTTGAAGATAAAACTATGAATGTGAAAATAAAATTGGTTTAAAAATTTGGCAAGTCATTGATGTCAAACAATATTTGTGTCAAATAGCAGGTATAATGTGTTCTTTTTGTTTTTGATATTGTTTATTTATCACTACTTTTATAGGGTTCTGTATGTTGTAATCATGATTAAATGCAGCAAAATAAACTATTAAGATAACAGATCTTTGCAATACTTGGTTTATTTACATAATAAATTTAATTGATGGATGTTTGGCCCCTGAGTTGTTGACCTGCAGTAACTGTGGCCCCCTCAGCAGGTTAGTTGAATAGCCCTGTCTTAAAATATCTGATATTTACTATATCAAATGTAAATTTCTGTAGTAAAAGGTACTGAAGTAKTAAAAGTAAAAACGAGTGGTTTGAAATTCCAAAATATTTATCAGGAAGTGACCTCCCTGAAATACATTTTTCCTGAAGGTCATGACTATAACAAAAGTTACTCTTTCTACTATAACAAAAAGTCAGGAAGTAGTTGTACTTTACTACTTTACATCTTAGTTTACACTGGTTTTGTAACAAATAGTCATTTTATCTTTTAAAGGCAACAACACATAGGAGCCCCCCTCTACAAATCAAGAAAACAACAAGCAGGAGACAAAGGAGGAAAAAGGGAAGTCACCCTACAGGCTGGCGGTTAATTAGCCCTTTTCTAACATTTCAGACAACTTATGAAACGTTTGTCCAACACTAAAGATGTCTACRCTGAAGATAGAATTTTTAAAAATCTGCTGGAAGCCTTATTTGGATCTAAACACACTGCTAACGATTAGATCCAATATCTACATGAGTTGTTGTCTAAAACAGGATAGTGACAGGAAGAACAGTGCTGCCTGGTTTGTTTCCATTGAACTTGTTGGACTAACAGTATTTCATATGTTTTGTCTTTAGGCTTGTGCTCAGGTATCAGTTCCACCCTGGGGACCACCGCTGCTGCCACTTCTAAGAGTGTGACAACAGCAAACCCAACTACTGCTGTTAGAACCACTGTTAAAGTCACCACAACTCCAACTACTGTGCCTCAAACAACGATAACTGCTGAAGCCACGACTTTAGCAAAAACTACTGCTTTCAGCCAGACAACCCAGCCAGCAACGACAGGAGCTGCAACCACAACCAAAACTGTCCCAGCAGCTACAACAAATAAACTGGTACCAACTCCAGCACCAACAACCGCTGCAGCAAAGTCTTTATTTACATCTTCTGCTCCTGTTGCTACTGCTGCTCCTGTTGCTACTGCTGCTCCTGCTTCCACTTCTGCTGGCCATCACCCCAATGGAACACCTTCTCTTCCTGTTGCTACTACCACCAGTCAATCCAAAACCACAGCACAAGTTACACCATCTGTTGCAGATAAAAGCCCGGTCCAAACAGCTACCAAATCACCGTCACCTCGTCCCTCTGGTGTGTCTCATTTACCATCATCAGATTATAGCAGTAAGGGGTCAACCTTAAGCACAGGGACCCCAACATCTTCTCAAACAACTGAGCAGACGTCCACTAAAAGCATCCCAAACCTTGTAACCAAGAACCAACAGGAAAGCTCATCAGGTAAGGTCTCTTTGTGATCATGTTCTGACAAACCACTCCTAAAGTTTGTTTGTTAAAATGTTTCAAATCTAGAAATCTATAGATTTCCTTCTACTTTACGGAATGAAGAGGTTTACTGTCCATACCAGAGTCAAAACAACACATTTAAAAAGAAGAGTGGACCAAAGTACTGTATATGCCCCACCCCCCGTGTCAACATATTGACGCTTGGTCAGGTAGCCATCTGCGTCAACTTTCGGACGCGCCAAGTACCCCCTGCRCGTCCGTTCTTTACGAGATGAKGCGGYGGAAGACGAGTGTGTTGTCATATTTTTGTACAACAGTAGGAAATGCGTGAAACTAACCATCCCAYACCCTGAATTTAACTTCTATTAGCCCTATACAGCCTTTCCCTGACCACAGACCCTAAAATGAACMATTAACCCTGATCCCTCATTTTAACCACTTTTTAAATGTAGAGAATTYGCGAGAACTRACCGTCCCAWAGCCTAAATTTAACCTATATTAGCTATATACAGCCTATCCCTGACTATCTTAAATTAACCATTAATCCTGATCCCTCAYGTTAACYTCAGAYCCTCGACCCAAAGACCCCTGAGTGACGCAACCCRGAAAAGCCGKGAGCGGCAAGGACGGACGMGCRGGGGGTACYCGACGTGTCAAAAATGGACGCAGAYGGTCCCGGCCCAAGCGTCAATATGTTGATGATTCCGACATGAGAATGTGTTAAGAAATCAGTCTGGGTTAAATGTCAAGAACAAAACTATTTCTTAAAGTTTCACTGGACATTTGTTAGGTAGGGTAGACCTGCTGCTGCTCCACATCCAGAGGAGCCAGGTTCACACTGAGCTAACGTGCTACATCCAACCATTCTGCCTGAAGGTACCAGGGCAGGATCCACTGAGCTGACATCACCTAAGGCCGAGACAACGATTAAGACAAATTTAGCTGTTACTACCCCCAGCCAGACCAAGGCTGGACCACCGGATGCAGGGAGTTTCCAGAGCACAGCTGGAACCACAGTCCTCTCAACAACCACCACCAATTTGGATCAGCAGCAGAAGTTTACTGTAAGCAATAAGAGCAGACTGGGATTTATAAAAACAGAAACTATACATTTACTGTGCTTTTGACATTTTCTTTCTTTCTTTTCTCCCCAGTATTCTCTGTCCGGTGCGCAGGAGGTAAGGTTTTACGGTTTGCCTTCGTTCTTTGAGTTGTGTTTCTTTAAATCTTTATCGAGCACATGCAGCCAGCGTGGACTCGCACAGAGAAATAGGAGACAATAAACACAATGGCGCTGCTGACCCTCACCAAGACTTGACCATTGTCCTGTCCAAGAAAATCCAGCCAACGCCCTTCCCACTCCTTTCTTCAAGCACATCGGGTACAACARAACTACGACACAATAAGGCCAGATTTATTTTAGTCACAGTACCTTTCAGTGGTCCTTCAGTATTTATTCAGATGCATAATAACGTTTCAAAASCTTTTTATAAAATCTGTTTAACAGTTGGAATGCTGCATTGAAATTATTGTAACTTTAATTGGTCCTAAGAGTGAATGAGAGCAGKAAAGATCTTGTTTGTCTCAACGTGCCCTCTGTGAGACGTGTCCAGTGTCCCTCGTCTCTCACACAGTAACAGCTGGAGACAGACACCAGCTACAGACCAGAACAGAAAAAGTGGATAAAAAATGGATGGATGCATTCTCTCTTCACGATCCGAAACGRTTTCTAGATTCAGGAAAATGATAGATGAAGAGTTAGTGAGAAACATCCCTCTAGGATCTCCATCACCTACTGAAGACAAATTTAAAATCCAAGATGGTCGCCATAGCTAAAATGCAAACGTCACCATATCTCAGCCATTTTTAGACATGTTTGGCTCAAATTTGGGACATTGGTAGATCACAGTGATCTCCAACAAACTGTAAAATCATATATTTATTTAAAGGAATTCCTGATTAGTTATAACATAGACTTTATTTGATAAACATATATTTTAACTGTAAAATAAAGACTGTAAAAATACTGTAGGCGGTTTAGTTTTTATCATTTTTAAACTAAAATTTTAAAAATATATTACACGGACGGGGCCATTTTATTTACACGCAAAGCATTCTGGGTAAATGATGACGTGGATAGGTCCTCGGTGTGAGCGAGCTATATCCACCCTGAAGGTTARTCTTGGACAATATCTGATGATCGACTCTTTTAAATGAAACCAGAGAGCATTGATAGAGAGGAGAAGGTAGAAATGACTCAGCCTGTAACTGAAAATATGGATGGAGGACAACAGAGCTGCTTCATGGAAGAAGAACCTCAGCTTAGCCTATTAGCTTTTGCGCTAGCACCAACGCAATATTGCCTTATATGTATTAGCTTGGCACTATCATGACAAACAAGCTAAACTGWKGTCCTCCATCCATATTTTCAGTTACAGACTGAGTCATTTCTACCTTCTCCTCTCTGTCAACGCTCTCTGGTTTCATTTAAAAGAGCCAATCATCAGGTATTGTCCAAGATTAACCTTCAGGGTGGATATAGCTCGCTAGCAGCCTCGCACCGAGGACCTATCCACATCATCATTTACCCAGAATGCTTTGCATGTAAATAAAATGGCCCCATCTGTGTAATATATTTTTAAAATTTTAGTTTAAAAATGATAAAAACTRAACATCCTACAGTATTTTTACAGTCTTTATTTTACAGTTATAATATATGTTTATTAAATAAAGTCTAATGTTACAACTAATCATGGATCCCTTTAATAGGACGGCACATGGCAAGCCCTTTCAAAGTTTCTCCAGGAATTAGTTTGTTGTGCCCACCATTGGATGTCACTCAGAAAAGGAAAACTAAAAAAGCACTGGAAAATAAACCATGTTATATGCATGAAATTAAGTCCACTATCATAAAAACTCACATTAAATTATTTACAGTTAAATGATAAAATAACTAAACCTATGCAGCAGGACTGGATGTTTTTACACATTCAAGGTCGGACCAGTATAGTAACAGTGAAAGAAACAAGAGCTCCATGGCACACTTTACAGGGTCAAGTTTAAAGGTCAAAGGTCACATAAGAACAACTAGACAAAGACTGAACAAAAATGACCTCTAAAAACAACATGACTGGTTTAAAAAGATTCGTCWGAACGAACCAGGACTTCTGGGACATTGTCCTCTGGATACATGAGACCAAGTATGTTACCCAAAATGCACTGCAGCAAACACAGCACAAACTCTTCATGCAAAAGGTCAGGCATGGTGGTGACCAAATGACCAATACTAACAAATACTATCTCTTTATTTTAAAGAAATGAATCAAGATTTCCTCATTTTGAATTTCTTTGAACACCATATACAAAATCCACTTTTTTAGCCTGCTTCTTACTTTTCTGTGCAGCTATATAGTCGTAAATCTATCAAACTAGAATGAAGTAGTCTGAAGCTGAAGGGGGCGGGGTGTGAAGTGCCTCGCATGGGTTTAAAGAGACAGCCTTAAAACGAGTTGATCTGAGACACGCCTCAGAAAAGGGGCGGGGCTTGTGAAGTCACAATATGGAGGAATTCAGACTAAAGCTGTAGTTCCACTTCATTCAGACCCAACTGAAGCATTTAATGTGGAAACAAAAATTTAAAAGTGTGATGTGTCTCATTTAATCTTTTAAAACCTTCTAATAAATTTAAACAAGTTTTTCACTAATTTTGCGAAAAGCTCAACACTTCAGCTACTTTCAGTAGTTAGGTATGTTTCAGCACATTTAAGATGATATTTTTCATGAAATCGTAACTCMGGTTATTATTTGTATTTGACGTGAAACGGATCTTATTGAAAACTAAAAGAAAATAGTTCCCACCACTACATGAATATCTCCTATCTTTTTCCAGCTCAACAGGAAGCAGGAATTAAAAGAAGAAATTTAAAAAAACGAAGATTCAAGGATTCCAATCCGAGGGTGGAAAAAGTATCTGAGAACGTTTCCTGTCGTTCACTTGTTTCCTTCATTCCCACAGCCTCCTGCCCACACAGACGTGTCATTCCATCCTTCCCATATAAGAATGGCAGATCTCATCTCAGCCACTTCAGGCCTTTCTGTCTCCTTTTGTCCTCTTAAAGATAATCTGTGGTGAGGGACGTGTGTTGTGTCACTTGCAGGCAGGCGACCAGAAGGGTTTTTCAGAGTTGTGCCAGAAGCTGATGCTAAACCTGCAAAAYGGGATGTGCACCCTGACATGGAGGAGCATCAATAACAAAGTGCATTTTGACAGCGTGGAGATCAACGGCCAAGGTTACACAGCCTCCAGCTCTCACATCATCCCAGTTAAACTCTGCTCTCATCAGGTTAATCCCTGCTTCTCTTCCAGTGAAGACCGCCCTGGCAGAGCAGTATAATGGAGAAAGGACGGAGGCAGACGCCCAGGTGAGCTTTGGTTCTGTATTGAAACCTCTCGTCTGTCACAACTGCCAGTGATCTTTTCACTGTTTGGTTCCTTTTTGAAGAAAACAGATTATAAAACCCTGATCGCCATCCTGGCCTCCTGCGGAGCTCTGCTCATCATGATCATCATCCTGACCGTTTGTGCTTCTCACCACAGAAAGCCGTGCAACGAGAACCAGGTAGGAGAACTGGATCCAAAGAGTACGACTTCAGTCGTATGCATTCCTTTTACTCTGTTCTATCACACCATAAGTTCAATGTTCTGTGGKAAAAATTTCAGAGATCATAAAAATTAAACTATGATTGTGCAAAAACAAGTTACAACTGTAACCACGGATTATCATCTGGGATTCATAAAACCACTATCTCCAGGTTTAAAGGGATCCATGATTAGTTGTGGACTTTATTTGATAAACATATTTAACTGTAAAATAAAGACTGTAAAAATACTGTAGGATGTAAATTATCATTTTTAAACTAAAAGTATAAAAATATATTACATGAACAGGGCCATTTTATTTACACGCAAAGCATTCTGGGTAAATGATGATGTGGCTAGGTCATCAGTGCGAGGTTGCTAGCGAGCTATATCCACCCTGAAGGTTA